>NW_009258151.1:0-21383 GCF_000149755.1 Phytophthora sojae
CCGCCGACGGCCGAGTTACTTCCAACCGTCGCTGGACTCGGCGTAACAATTCCCTTGACCATTTTCACACTCTCTTCTCTTCTCTTCTTCTCAAACCTTGGTTAGCTGGTACCTACGAAACACAAGCACACCCCTGTTATGGGTTGGGGGACCAGTTGTGGTATAGCAGCACGCACAAAATCGTCAGTTGTGGTAACTTGGCTACAAACACAACAATAGCCGAGCTGGTCGGCTTTGTCGGCCTGCGCCGGGTTGCCCCCGAGCGGTTCGGCCCAATCGGGACAGCGGGTGTCTCGCCTCTCGCCGAGACCTGCCAACCAAGATCACTCCTCCGGAGATCCGCCGAGTTCGACGGCCTCTGTTCACTTAACCCTGTGCCCTCCACCAAAGGATGGACGACGGCGCACGGAGCGCTTTTACAGGTCGCCGAGAGCAAAGACTTCTCGACTCAGTAATCAGCGCCCGGGACGTACGGGAACACCGGCTCGCAGCGGTGGCGAGACTTTTCCTTCGCGCTTGGCGAGACACGCACCCAACCCGGGCCGACCTTAATCTCTTGGCGCTGCCAGCCGAGTACCCTACAAGCTATGCCTCTCGGGTACCGGCAGCAGACATAATCCGGCCCCGTGCAGGGACTTACCGGAACGTGTACACGTGTTGTGGACCTAGAAAATTCTGCTCTGTTGTTTGTTATCTCTGTCGGGCGCCCTGAAGGGGCGCCTCCACTATTCCTAAGTTCCTATACAAATACCAAATGAAAGTGGGCGGTTTTGGATCTCGGCCGACTCTTCGCTGAGCTCGGTGACGCTTGAGCTCGGCTGGTCCGGATGAACTATCCGGATAATTCTTCGAACTCGGCTGAGCCGGATAAGGTGTCCGGATAAGCTGGTGAACTCGGCTGAGCTCGGCTACCGGTACAGTGTACCACTCCAGCCGCGCGAAATTTGGTGTTTCCTTCACCAGAAGTATCTAACAGCACGCAGAATTGTTGGATCTTCGCTTTGACAGCGTGTTTGGTGCCATCAGTGGCTAGATTCTTGGAGCTGCTTGCCGTTTATAGCGGTATCGTACCCCGGTTGCATTGCAACTGCATTTGGGCTACGATCAAGTTGAAGCAGAGCATAGTCCGGTCGCCTTGATGGAATTTGTGTCACGAACTAATTTGAAGCACACTGTTCGCGCCATTACCAGTGAGCCTAAACTTACGTTTGCAGCTCCTTACCATGGTGAAGATTTCGCGTGAGCTGGATCGGCATCCTTATTTTTTCGAAATAAGGTGCTGGTTTAACTCTGTAACTATTATTGTGGAAACCGATTAGATTGTTTAATTAGAATATAAATCGGTTGGTTAAGCAGATGATTAAGCTTAATCGGGTCGGATTTACTAAAACCGACCTCCTAATTATATCGACAGCCTAAGATTTGCACTCTGATTTGACAGAGCAGTCTGTTGTGCCTACAACGCCATGTGGCAAGCTGATTTAGCTCAGGACGACTGATTTGCATGCTAATCAGCCCAAGTGTCCGACACCCACTCGGCATTCGGCGGCGGATTTAATGTAAAACCGACAAACGCTAATGCTGACGAGAAATGACAGCGCAAATATATGGCTTCACAACTTGATAAATAGATAGCAGTACACGTCGACTGCTCACAGAGAAGTATTTAATGCACGCGATGCTATTGCTCGTCAGTAGGAGCGCGAAACAGTCAGCTCGTGGTGGTAAGTGGTCGTTCCGCGTATTGCTGGCGGGTAATGAGGCAATCCCTATTTTATTAACGCTACACTGATTTATACCCTTACCAATGACATATGCAATTATAAGGATCCCCGATTTAGTACCAGTCAAATCTCTCATGAACGCTGCTTTATCAGCTAATCCGCTCGGACAATCTAATCGGTTTCCGCAATACAACTATTAGGGGGTTTCAAAGTAGCGATTTTTTGGACGGATCTTTTGCAAAGGATGGGTCTGATCTTTTGACCATCGCAGCGTCGTATCGCGACGTTGTTGTTCGGTTTTGTTATGACCTAAGGATTACGTCTTGGTCCTCCAAGCTGTAGGCCAACGCTCGCAACCGGAGCAACAGCTTGAAGCCTCCGCTCGTGACCCGAGCAGCAGCTAGCAGCTGACCAAGGCACCGCCCGCCAACCCGGCGTCTTTGGCGTCATGTTGGTGTGCACGCGGCGCCCGGCCGCATTCTTGGTGCTGTGGTGTAGCGGGATCGGCCAAAATCTGGTTAAGGCCTGATCGAGCTTCCCACCAGCGCCCAGACACCGACTAACGGAGGGGGTTCCCCAACGATCCGTGATCGGCTGAACTTGTTCTCACCTTGTGTACCCGTCGGCGGGCTGGATCCGCTCTCTCGGGGCTCCGAAGATGCAGCACTTGGTGAAGATCGAGTGTCTTGGCGTGATGCGGGGATAGTTTGTGGAGCAGCGCGGTAGTCTTCGCTCTGCGTCCGAGTATACGCTCCGATCGAGGGTTGTTCGCTGCGATCGGTCGGCCTGGAGTTGATCCAAGGCCTGTAGTTGCCTTTCCGGGTATGTTCCTTCCTTTCCTGAGTTGCTTGCCGCTTCCTATAGCGGGATCGAGGTTGATCGAGAGGAGAAACGATCGCCGGCCAAGCACTAATATCCGGTCGATCGAGGACTTGCACACAAGAGATAGATCACTAGAGTAGGTCAAGCTGGCCAATGTATTAATCCAGTATTAACCGTACCGCTAGTTCACTACCCAAAGTGTCGACACTGCCGAGGCCAATGTAGTTCCTGGGGCTTGGTGACTTGAGGGGACTTGTGCTCTTCGGTGCAAATTCTGCTCTGATTTATGTTTAGCTGGTCTCTCCCTACTGCTACCATCTTCCTTACCCTCCTACAACCCCACGATTACTGGATTCTTGCCCCGACTTCGTCCTCCATGTGCGTCCCATCCTGGTCGACCCACGATCGACCCCGATCGGCGATCGGCGATCCACGCTCGATCGGCGATCGGCGATCCACGCCCGATCGCTGACTTATGTGGTGTAGGAAACACCAGATTTCGCGCGACCAACTCGGCTGGAGTGGTACACTGTACCGGTAGCCGAGCTCAGCCGAGTTCACCAGCTTATCCGGACACCTTATCCGGCTCAGCCGAGTTCGAAGAATTATCCGGATAGTTCATCCGGACCAGCCGAGCTCAAGCGTCACCGAGCTCAGCGAAGAGTCGGCCGAGATCCAAAACCGCCCACTTTCATTTGGTATTTGTATAGGAACTTAGGAATAGTGGAGGCGCCCCTTCAGGGCGCCCGACAGAGATAACAAACAACAGAGCAGAATTTTCTAGGTCCACAACACGTGTACACGTTCCGGTAAGTCCCTGCACGGGGCCGGATTATGTTTGCTGCCGGTACCCGAGAGGCATAGCTTGTAGGGTACTCGGCTGGCAGCGCCAAGAGATTAAGGTCGGCCCGGGTTGGGTGCGTGTCTCGCCAAGCGCGAAGGAAAAGTCTCGCCACCGCTGCGAGCCGGTGTTCCCGTACGTCCCGGGCGCTGATTGCTGAGTCGAGAAGTCTTTGCTCTCGGCGACCTGTAAAAGCGCTCCGTGCGCCGTCGTCCATCCTTTGGTGGAGGGCACAGGGTTAAGTGAACAGAGGCCGTCGAACTCGGCGGATCTCCGGAGGAGTGATCTTGGTTGGCAGGTCTCGGCGAGAGGCGAGACACCCGCTGTCCCGATTGGGCCGAACCGCTCGGGGGCAACCCGGCGCAGGCCGACAAAGCCGACCAGCTCGGCTATTGTTGTGTTTGTAGCCAAGTTACCACAACTGACGATTTTGTGCGTGCTGCTATACCACAACTGGTCCCCCAACCCATAACAGGGGTGTGCTTGTGTTTCGTAGGTACCAGCTAACCAAGGTTTGAGAAGAAGAGAAGAGAAGAGAGTGTGAAAATGGTCAAGGGAATTGTTACGCCGAGTCCAGCGACGGTTGGAAGTAACTCGGCCGTCGGCGGACTCGGCGAATGCGATGATCACGGACGCGACGGCGGACGAGGCGCGCACCGTCCAGTTCGATGAGGAGGATGCCCAAGACGAAGGAAGTGGGGAAGATGTTGAAGATGAGTATGAGGAGAAAGCCGAGCTACTCGGCGAAGTCGACGAGTTGTCGCTGCAAGTCTGACGGATGGGTACCCCACGTCCAGTTGTGCGCAACCTGGCGGTCCAGCTCGGCAATGATACGGACGACGAAGATCAAGCCGCCGCTCAAGGGGAACGTCCGCCCCTGATCTTGCGAGCGACGAGGAATGCGGATATGCCAAGTGCGAACAAGGTTCTGGGTGTTGCGATTGGACACTTCGCAGTCTAGTTGTGTGACTCCGTATCGAGGCGCGTGCGGCTGTGGAGTTGTTGCCAAGGCGTACGGTTGTACTGTATGCTACAATGTGATTGGCTGGTTCCCCGGATTTGGTGATTCTGATCGGCTGAGAGAAGGTCAAGTTGAAGTTGCCGTTTGCATGGGATCTGCAACCACAATCGACATTTAGTTTTCGCAGCCTCGACAAAACATGTTGGAGTTAGAAGCTAGGACTTCGTGTACTCGTTGGTAAGACACGGTAGGACAGACTCCTAGAAGCAGTTTTGCTTAACTCATTCTAATTCACTTTCGGATTTTCTTCCTAACCAACACTCGACTACCAAGCCTCGCCCGCATAATCTCAGTCTGGGCAGGCTCGGAGAGGAGATGCGATCTCATAGCGAGTGGATGATGATGTTTGCTCCAGTGGCGATGGCTCAGGCGAGATGGCCGGTACTGGGGCCTGAGCTGACTCAGCCGGTGAACAGTACCGACATCAACCAACTGGTCGAAGACACGGTGTTGCTACTCAAGGCGATGGGGTTCCGGTGCACGAGCCGACCCAACAGCCTGCTACTCGGCGATTGGGACCCCAGTCGAGCTTCACGCGAAATCCTCAAGTGGAAGCGCCGGTTGAGAGCCTCGTTTGGCCTCGAGCGAGGGCTGTCGGAACTCGGCAGACTATTGCGAAACGACTCCGAAGACCGTCGAACACCCCAGCAGGATTCCCCTGCCGAAGACTCCCGAACGCAAGAGAGCCGAGGTGTTCCGCTCGACTGAGGGTACGCCGTATTTTGAAGATTCGCATATGAAGACGCCAACGCGTGGCAAGCAGCCGAGTGGACGCTACGCTGAGTTGTTTGACGCTGCAGATGCAGCCGAGCTCAGCGACAGCGACGATGGACGCGAGTATCAGAACTCGGCTGACGAGTCGGTGAAGGACGTCATCAAGCACCTTAGCTTCGATGACACTGAAAGCGATCGGACGCAGTACTTGGAGGTTCGCACCCATGCGTCCCTCGACAAGATTCCTATGTTCGAAGGCAAACGTTACCGACCGGATGACTCTCTCCAGTGGCTGAAGCGATTCATCTACGAGATGAAAGGAACTCGGCTGGCGCAAGACCTCTGGTACGAGCCATTCTCGCTGAAGCTGGAGCGAGGCGCGAAGAGCTGGTATCGCCAGCTCCCGAAGAAAACGCAACGGAAGTGGAGTCTGCTGAGTGAGGCATTCGCCGACTACTACTGTTCGCAGTTTGACGAGTCGGCACGAGCTCGCTATTACTCGGCTCAGCGCAAAGACAACGAGCTGGTGTGTGACTTCCTCATTCGTCTCAACGGATATGCGAAGTCGGCGAAAATCCAGTACGAAGCCGGTGGAGCGGACGCTGTTGACCACGTGGAACACTTCCTGTTGCACTGCGGGGATGATGACGTCATGGATCTGCTCTATCCGCAACAGCTCGCCGACATCAAGAAGGCCGAGAAGATCATCAACCAGAAGATCCTGGGGGAGCGCCGGAAGAAACAGCGCGACCGTTTCGTCGAAAGCCGCAGCCGAGACGCCAAGCGCACCGATTCGCCAAGGCACTCAGAAGCTCGGCGGAGTGAGCCGCGCCGAGACGACCGGCGAGACGACCGCCGGGAACGACGTAGAGATGACCGCCGAGATGACCGACGAAGCCGACGCGACGATGGTCGATAACGCCGACTAGCGACAGCGCTGCTGGAGGACGACCCGTACGAGCTGGCCGAGAGACGCCAATCCAATCGGCGATCCAACCTCTACGACTCGGACAGCGATCGGAGCGACGGCAGCCAGCTGAGCTACTCCGACTCGACTGTAGACTCGGAAGACGATTACATCGACACCGGGTTCACCAGCGACCGCGACCGTAGATCGGGGGACCGAGGGAACTCAGCTGGGACAGCAAGGAGTGATCACCGAAGGGGTCAGCCGAGCTCGGCTGACCGCGCCAGTCGAGGATACGATCGGCGTGACCAGACTGGGCGGCGCAGTGACCCCCGTGAACGCCCATCGTATGGACCTTGTGCTGCCTGCGGCGGTGCGAACCACTCCGTCCACTACTACCGCCGTCGCTGCAAGTTCTGCAAGCAATTGCACGATGTCGGTCAATGCGAGCTGTTCCAGCGCTACGAGAAGCTCACCGCATTTGTCAAGTCCAATGTTGCCAAGTCCGAGTTACCTGAAGACCTCCAGGACCTCTACACGCCGAGTGATTTGAACTCGGCGGCCCGCCAACACTGACTGGGTTGGGCGATACCGGGCTGCCACAGTCAGCCGAGCCGGCAGTAGAGGCGAACTTTGTGTTTGCCTTTGTGGGTGAGGCAGGAAGGCCCAAGGACCAAGTAGAGGACGAAGCATTGGATTCTGATAGCGATGGACTTGATTGTGAGCTCGGCGAGAGTGGAGAAGAAAGCCGAGCAAGATTGTGCAGTGCAGTTGTGACTCAGCGATCGACGGAGGTGGTCACAGCCACCATAGTTATGAAGCTGCTCCCTGGGGAGCGACTCGACTGGTGGTCGTCACAAAAGTTTGACCGCCGAGTTCGGATGAGATCTCTCGTTATGGGAGCAGTGAACGACCAGCGTACGAAGATATTGCTCGACACCGGCGCGAATGTGTCGGCAGTAAGCGAAGGATTCGCGAAGCGACTGCGGTTGAAGCGGTTCACACGCCAGGGTCAACAGATTGGCGTTCAAGGTATTGGGAAAGGCAAAGTGGCGACGATGTCACGAGCGATGATGAAGGTGACACTCGGCTGGGAGGTCACGTATGAATTTGAAGTATGGATCCTCGATCACCACGCGGGAGTCGAGTTGATTCTCGGTACGGACTTCATGATTCCGGCTGGGATCCGCCTGGATCTGTACAACTCGGTGGTGAAGTTACCAGATGAAGTTGTCCTACCTCTCGTGAAGTCCCAGAACTCAGCGGATGAACCGAAGGGCGGCCACTACATCACAGACGGCCCGACCGAACCGGTGAACCTCGAGAGCCGAGTTCCCACCGAGTTCAGGCTGATGAGGAATCAACCGAGTGATGAAACACATGACTTCTGGGTACGCCGGACTAAAGACTGGGTACCGACCGTGGTACTCGACCGGCGGAACCGAGTGGTTCGAGTTCGCCTGACCAACCTTAAGCCGACTTGGACGTGGTGCCCAGCACATTTCCCAGTGGTTGCCTGGGCGCCGCATGGGGTGTTACCGCCCGATGGTTATGTCAGGCTGCACTCGGCGAAGTACAAAGATTGGCAAGTCATGGCCTACGAAGCGGCTATGGATAAGGATCTGCTGCAAAAGGAACATCAGCTGCACGTCGAGTGGCTGGCTCGACAGCCGTCGGCCGTGGACCGTAGAAACTACCCTGAACCGAGAGGGGTGGCTACGTGGCCGTCTACCAAGAAGCGGGACTCGACGCTGACTTGCGCCCAGTAATGGGAGAAGTTGGCCGAGTCGAAGGAGCGAGCCGAGTCAGAGGCCGTCGACAGTCCACCCTTGACTCAGACTGAGCCGGTGAACTCGGCTACCGCTACCCCAGCGCCTAAGGAAGTAATGTTGAGCACGGAACCTACAGCCGGTAGGACCTCGTTTTGCACCCATCCTACCGGCACCACCACGCCCCCGTTTTTGCTGCGCCGCGCACCTACCGCACACGCGTCTCCACGCGCTCCCCGATGCCCTGTTGCCTCTTCGCAGCAACCGCTATTATGTTCGAGTTCCAAAGACTCGTGGTCGAAGCCGGAGCGGCCGCTGCCAAGGCTCACGTGCGGCTTTGCTGGCAGTGCGGCCAGTCGTGCGTGGCAGGCTCCAGGCACACCACCGTCACCCACAGACCACCCATAGCCACAAGCTAGCACGGATCAAGGCCGATAGCGGCGCTGAAAACGAGCGATGACCCAGGAGGCGGAGGCGGGGATCGAACCCGGCTGGCCGGCGATCACACAAGAAGTGATGATCATCTACATGACGTCAATCTTCAAAGTGATGTACGAGACGACGGACAGCACGAAGACCAAGATGGGCGTCTCACCGGAAGAGCTTGCTCGCGCCACAGTAGAACAGTGCTTCAAGGAGGCCGACCTAAACGGTGACAACAAGCTCAGCTTTGAAGAATCCAAGAAGGTACGAATGTTCGATTTGTTGCATCTCCCGTGTGTTGCTGGCTAATGGTATTGTGTGTTTGTTCGTTGTGATCTGTAGTGGTGCACTTCAGGAATTTGAAAAGGCCACACTAATTCGGAGCTTGTGAAACTAAAATGAATGCATTCGTTGCTGAACGGTTATCACGGTAACGGCTGGTCACGAAGCGCCCGGCCAATACACATGTGCTGCGAGCGAGTACGAAGGCGAGCCACCAAGCGATTTGTCTGACTGGACGATCATCGATGACCCCGGGCCCAAGCCGCCGAGTCCAAGGCTCGAAGATGAGGTCGATGTGAGCGACGAGCCATGTCGTCAGACCCGGAGGAAGACCTGCGCTTACGTTACCTTCTGGCAGCCAAGTACGAGGAAGAAACAGATGGTCGAGGCGACTCGGCGGGAGACTCAGCCGAGTTCGAGCACCAAGCAACGAACTTGGAGCTCGAAGACTATGCTCGCGAGTTGGCGTTCCTGCCCGATCTGACTGAAGCGGTGTCGACGCCACTCGACTATGAAGAGCCAAACGTTCGGAGCTCGGCGCACACTCGGCCACAGTCTACTCGGCTGGTGGAAGTATTGAAGAGCCATGAAAAGATCATGATCTCCAGTGGTAATGCCCTACCTCCACCAGCATACGGCGTAGTGTGCGACATCGACGTACAGGGGCATCCGCCAATCCGCCAACGAGCCCGCCGAGTTCCGCTGAAGCATCTCGGCAAGTTGTACGAGCTGCTCAAGGCGCTGTTACGAGCACGGCTAATCGCCTTCTCGAACAGCCCATGGGCATCGCCCATCGTGATTGGCCTAAAGAAGAATGTCGGTTGTGTATCGTCTACAAGCTGGTAAACGCGATTACGTTGCTCATGGAGTACGCCATGCCGCTAGTGGACGATCTCCTCACGGAGTTGGAAGCGTACCTATGGTTCTGCTCTTTGGATACTGCCAGCGGTTCTGGGCGGTCATGATGACTCGGCGTGCGCGTTGGATCCCGGCTTTTGTTTGTGCGCTTGGCCACTTTGAGTGGCTGCGGATGCCCTTCGGATTAAAGAATGCCCCAATGATCTACCAGCGCCTTATTGACAACGCTCTATGGGGTTACGTACAACCCAAGGGCGGCTGGAAGGTGTTCGCCAAGCGTATCCAACAAGCGGAAGCCGCCTCAGAAGCTCAGCGGAAACGTCTCACAGCCGACTTCGACTTTGAGGCCAGTGGCCAGACCAAGTTTGAGGCTGACCACCGAGCTCAAGCCGAGTTTGGCCCATTGGAGGAATTCATTAACAGCCCAGAAGCCGACATGTTCCGGACGGGTGAACCTGATGAATCGTGCCTTGCACCGGTTTTCGACCGGCGAACGTTTGTGGACTATATCTGCTTCGGTGGGAGGACGTTCGACGATTGCTTGGGGACGCTTGACCGATTGCTGCAACGCTTCACTGAATGCCGCATCAGTGTCAGCTTCCCGAAAAGCATCTTCGTCCAGCCTAAAGTCGACTTCCTATCACATGGGGTGACCTCGGCTGGAATCCAAGTCGACCAGAAAAAGATACTGGCAATAGCTGGGTTGCCATTCCCGACGACGAAGAAGGGGTTGCAGGCGTTCTTAGTAGCACTCAACTACTATGGCCGGTTCATCCAGAACTTGGCCGTATTTGGGGCAGTCCTCTATCAGCTGAAGGACGAAGACTTTGGACCCGGCGGTGACCTGACGGCTGCTAAAGCAGCGTTCGCCGAGTTAAAGCAGAAAGTGGTCGACGCGCCCATACTCCGCCACTTCAACTCGGCTGAGGACGTCCACGTTATGCTATTCGCCAATGAGTGGGCTCTGAGTAGCACGCTGATGCAGCTCCACGACGGGAAGCTCCACCCAGTGCGGTTCTGCGGCCGAGTCCTCAAGGATAATGAACTCGGCAACCATCCCACCGAGAAAGAAGTTCTCGCCTTGCTACAGCTCATCAAGGTGTGCCACACGTTGCTCGCCGGGAAGACCATCCATGTTTACACCCGCTACTCGACTCTCGAATGGGTGTCCCAGTCGAAGTTTCTCTACGGCAGAGCAGTCAGCTTTGCGGTACTGCTATCACCGTTCCACCTAAAGGTCAAGCGGGTCCGCGAACGGGACACGGATTTCGCCCAGTTGCTCCAAGCGTCCATCACACCGGCAGTGGGATTGGACGAGCTACTAACGGCTGTCGCCCCGCCGTCCAAGAACTCGGCTGTGGTCCGCATGGACCCAGAGTTGCTGCATGCGCATGTGCCCCGAGACTTCAAGGGGCACGTACTTTCGTTCGACGGATCGGCGAAGACCGCTAAACACGGCGGGTTTGGGAGTTGTTCTTGGATCCTGTGGCGTTACCAGACTGGAGCATTGAGATCGTTGCGAGCGCGCACCTCCCATCGACCAGCCGAGTACACCGGCATGAACAATGGCGTGACCTCGGCTATTGAGCGTGGGGTGAAGGACTTAATTATCGTGGGCGATTCTCGGCTTGCGAACCAGCAATCCATGGGGGTGATCGCGTGTAAGAAGGAGACATTGCAAGTCTAGCTGACACGCCACAAGAAATGGGTCGGCAAGCTGAATTCAGTTCGCTACCTACATGTAGTGCGCCTCTACAACTCAGCAGCTGACTCCCTAGCGACCGAAGCGCTGGGGACCAAGGCAGGAAAAGTCGTGCTCAACGCCGAACGGAAAGCCGAGTTGAAGACCCAGAACAGAATCTCTGAGGTCCTGTACGTAGACACAGACTCGGCAGCGGTCCCGGCTGAAGATACTGAGATGGCAGTCGTGACGAGGAGCCAAGCTCGCCGAGTCCGTTTCGAAGACGAAGCGAGAGGAGACGCAGTCCAACCAGCTATGAATGAGGGAACAGAACGAAATGACTTCGAGCGAGATAGCCGACCTCCGCCTGCAAGGCAACCGGCGGCTGGAGAAGCCGAGTTCGGTAGCACAGCACCGCCAGCGAACTTAGCTGAGCTGGTAGCCAAGCTCGGAGAAGCCCAGGAACCCAACGCCATGGACATCGACCCGGTGGTGGTCCAAGCTGGGCGCCGTCTACGAATAGCGAAAGCTCAAGACGAAGAACAACGGTGGGCCGATTTGAAGACCTACCTGAGAGGAGATTATGCGTAGCTCACACATCGCCGAGCTCACAACGCTGGGAAGGTCGCTGACGAGTTCGTGCTCAGCGAGGACGGGCTATTGTATCGACAAGACAAGACAAAGCCAAACGACCTGGTGAGCTCGGCGAACTGGGCTTATCCCTTCGATTGGTGGTCCCAACGACCATGATAGACGAGATCCTGCGGATCTGCCACAACTCCATCGAGGGAGGCCACCAAGGTATCGTGCGGACCTACCACAAGGTCAGAGCTGACTACTACTGGATTGGCCTGTACGCGGACGTGGTCAAACATGTCCAGGCGTGCGAGGACTGCAGCACAAGCAAGAGTAAAAGGGCTATTCACCCGATGACGTGGTGTCTGAACGTCCGTTCCACGTGGTGTCGATGGATTTCGTCATTCCACTGCCGAAGACTCGGCGGGGCAACACGGCACTCTTGCTGTTTCAAGATCACTTTACCGGGTTCGTGGTTGCAAAGGCGATGAGCGAGACTGGGGCACTCGAGGTGGCGAAGGCTTTCAAAGAGAATGTGTTCCGGAGGTTTGGAGCTCCATCACTGGTGCGCCACGACAGAGATCTCCGGTCCATGAGCGAAGTATTCCAGAAGTTCTCGGAGATGATGCAGTCCAAGTCGAGAGTTACCGACCGCAAGCCAACGGCCAGCAAGAACGCTCAGTGAAGACCATGACCCAGACTGTACGAGTGTACGTGGAAGATCCTCTCCAAGCTGACGGAGATGACGATGACGTAGCCGAGAAGCTCGTCCACGCCATCAACAATTCGAGAGACTCAACACTCCGCTCTACCTGGTACACGGATGGGACGCTTGGTCTACACTCAAGGCGATGACCGAGTCAGTCAGGCTCGGCAGGGGCAACTCGGCTGACTCAACTGGGGTAGCCGAATGGCGCAGGGAAGAAAACCGACAGAGAGAAGTGGCTTTGAAGCTTGCAGCCGAGTTCCAGTTGAAGGAGAAGCAACGGAGAGCGAAGGAACACAATGATGGGCTCAGCCGAGTTGAGTGGAGAACTGTCCCAGCCGGAGAAGAGGGGAGGGATACTCCGGCGAACTCATCCGAGGAAGCAGCCGAGCTGGTCGAGGAAGGTAACGAGACAGCCGAGTCGAGGAAGTTGCTATTCAGGGAAGGTGACCAGGTGTGGCTGTTCATGGAACGAGTCAGATCTGGCTTGACCAAGAAGCTGACACATCGGTGGCATAGACCCTTCCGGGTGAAGAAGAAGGTCGAAGAGTTTGCTAACAAGCTCGAACTTCCGGACAAGAGCGGATACCATTTCTACCCAGTAGTGCATGTGTCGCGTCCGAAAGCGGTCACAGGACTCGGCGAGCGGCCGACGACTCGGCTGGTAGCCGATTTAGCCGAGTCGGATCGTCTCGACTTCGACGAGGAATTCCTTCCTGAAGACAGCTGGGAGCCTGATGAAGCAATGAACGAATACAAAGTCGAAGCCATCCTGGACGACGAGTTGCCGCTCTCTACAAGCACCTCCAGAGCTCAGCGGAGGTTAAAGGTCAAGTGGGTTGGCTATGATGAGCCAACATGGGAACCACTATCGAACTTGTCGTGCGGTGGACTTTTGTTCGACTATCTACGGCAGAAGAAACGTGAAAACCGTCTGCAAATGGTGCAAGTTGCAGACGAGGATTAAAGCTATTGCACCAAGATGATGAACACGCCAACTCAGTGAAGACAGCAGGCTGAGTTGAGACGAAGAAAGCTACCGCGTCAAGACTGCATACATTACATGAATTACATACCGATGGAACGGCGAGAATGAAGGCTGAACTCGGGAGTCATGCCGCGCATCATGGAGACGACGGAGGCTGCGAAGGAGCCGCGGATGCTACAACTGTAGCTGCAGCCGCAGCAAGAAGGCCGATCGAGCCCCCGGTGCTCGTGGCCAGCCCGGTCGAGCTACCCACTGCTTCCGTGTCCTCTCCAGCCGGGTCCGCCGAGCTCAAAGTTGTAACAGCCGAGTCCGCCGAGTTCGAGGCGGGAGTAGCCGTGTCAGCAGAAGCAGACCCACCCAAATCGGCTGGAGATCCGGGCGATGCAGGGCCGAAGAGAGACGCTGTTGGAGAAGGACCACACAGGTTGGGAGACCCGATCAGCGGAGACATCGGATCCACGTCACCGGCGGCCCAGCCGAGTTCGCCTGTTTCACGACCTTCGAAGATATGAATCTCAGCTCGGTTGACTGGGACTGGGGCATTCGACGAAATCTGGAGAGGAGCCGGCTGGTCGAGATCCACGTCTTCATCGATAGCGTCTTCAACAAAACGTGGATCGACGCCAGCAGGAGCAAACACCATAAACTCCAAGTTGCGAGTCCGGAAGCAGGGTGTGCCGCGGGTCGCTCAACCACCAAGCTCGCCAAGGCTCAGAGTCATCCACAGACTCGGCTTCCGCACACCAGTCCCTGCCTGCAGGAATCCAAGCGAGATTGACCAGCGGATACAACGGGACCGACGGCTCAAAGAAGAGCTCCGCATCGGCCTCCGGAGCAGCAAGACCGCCAAGAAGCTTCATCACTGCAGTGAACAGGTCGTCCGGCAGGATAGTCATGAGGCTTCGGAGAGCATCGCGTCGACGCTTGCGAGCCAACTTGTACAACACCCACGTGTCATACATCTCGGCTATCACGTGATACGGGAGCCCCGTGTGAAAAGCCGGATGTAGCCCCATCAGCACACTCGACTCGACCATCCAGTGACACCGCTCGAACAGTGCTACGAAGAACTTGGTAGGACCCTCCTTGTCACAAGCCGAGTTCGGAGCCTCCCCGCGGATCTTCACGAACACTTCTGCAAGACGCTCCATCAAGGTCACCGACTTCGCCGAGCTCGCCAACCGGCTCTTGGCGTCGTTGAGGACTTGAGGGGAGAAGAAGATGGGAGTCTTGGGAAGCAGACGAAGAAGCCGCTGATCCGGGTGATCCGGATGGTAGACGTCCGCGAACGCTTTAATCCCAGCGAGAGAACAGAGCGTAACCGGCACGCTGCCCTTCCCCGACGCGTCATCCACAGTGACCTTGGCCGTTTGATGGCTGAGGATAGCCTCCCAGCACCGCCGAGACCCGTAATGAACGAAGCGGATGTCGCGCAGCTGAGCCAGCTGGGGAGTGATCCGAGCGTCTCGACCGACCGCCTGGCGAGCTCGAGTGCGCAGCTGAGCGAGCGAATAGCGTAAAGCTGCAGGTAACTGAGGGAGAACGTGGGCGCCAGCGTCATGAGCGGTTACGATAGAAACCGACAGGGTTGAAGCTGGACCAGCAGAAATAGGTGACGGCGAAACAGCCGAGCTCGATGGGATGCCAGAGCTCCCAGCCGAGTTGGTAGTCGAGCTGGAAGCGGCAGAAACCTCAGCCGGACCGACGGCCGAGTCCCCAGTCGAACCTCGCTGACGCTTGGACGGGCGGGGGTCCTTAGCCGAGTCCGGAGACGCAGACCTCTTCGACTTCTTTGACCCTGCCGACTTCGACTTGTGTTTGTGCTTGTGCTCGTGCTTGTGCTTGTGCTTGCGACTCCGCTTGCGCTTGCCCTTACCGCTCTGCTTCTTGGAACTTGGCTGCGAGTCTGAGTCACCTGACTCGCTGGACGGAACGAGAGGCGATTGACGAGCAGCGATGTAGCTCTGGAGCTTCCCGTGCGGAGGTGGGAGCGCAGAAGCTAACGAAGCCCGGCGAGATGCGTCAGGGTCGGCCGAACTAAGCTCGTCAGCAGATCCAGGGTCGTCAGCCTCAGACTCAGAGCTCTCGGACACAGACAACGGGTGTGCTGAGGTTCCGGGGGCATTCAATCCAAGAGCCGAGCCCGACGAACCAGAGGAAGAGCTACGCCGAGCGGACCGGAGGACGAGATAGTCAGGAGTCTCTAACAGATCCAAGCAGTGAGCGTTCAACACTCGGGCAGTAGCCGCAGTGGAGCGTAAAGGGCGACCCGATGGAGAAGTCATCCCAGCTGAGCTTGGAGGAACCGCTGGCCGGGTCGAGGCCACCGACGGAGTGCTCGGCATTGGAGTGACTACAGTCGACGCCACCCCTGGCGGGCCACGACGACTCTGGGCTTGATTGGCAAACCGGGAACGAGTACATGCCAAGAGCCGGTGAGCGGCCGAACTCGGAGAAGACTGCGAAACCCGAGGCGGAATCGCAGCGGAGCTGTTAATTGTACCCGCAGCCGAGACTCCAGCCGTCGAGCTCGGCGCAATCACAGCATGCGTTGTAGCAAGCGCCGGATCGGGAGCAGAGGAACCCGGTTGTCCTCCGGCGCCGGCAGTCGATGTCACCACAGCCGCGCTCGGCACGCTGGTCGAGGGAGGAACCCATCGGACACGAGTCGGGAACGGAACCGAGGCAGGAAGCGAAATAGCGGACGGAGTTGCAGCAAGGTCAGCAGATCCAGGCAACGATACAACAGCCACTCCGCTTGAAGGCGTCTGCACCGGGGAGGAAGAGTAAGGCACGAGTTGCACGGACAGCACACTCATGGTCGGGCCGGCGGCCCCCTCGGAAGCTCAGCGGAACCAGGCACTTCGGTGAACTCGAACGAGAGGTCCTCTTCCAGCGAGTGAACCTCGTCGCCGGCCTCCACATTCACATCGTCGACAGTCAACCCGGCTAAGTTCAAGCTCGACCGGAGCGATAGGTCGCATGCGGCGTCAGTCTCTTGGGCAGCCTTTTCAAGCTGGACCAACGCGTCCTCATGGCCGACCTCACCAGGAAGTGGACACGCGTACGGCTGCTCGAGTGGCTTCTTGGGCTTGCGCTGAGAACCAGCCGCCGTCGCTGACTTCGGGTTTGAGGAGCGAAGTAATTTTTCGGTAGGTGTCAGAGTATCCAGCCGAGCTCGGTGAACCTGGTCGACCGACTTGCTGCGGCGATGACGCGAAGCAGAAATGGACACGGGCATAGAAACCGCACCAGCCGACACAGGATTGGCGGCAGATGATGCGGGAGACTCGCTTGGAGGGGCCGGAGCCTCAGACTCAGTCAGCCGAGTTGATTGTCCAAGGAACGAACCAGCCGAGCTCACGGGCGCTGGCGGAGTAGTAGCGGCGCCGTCCGCTCGCGGGTGGATGGTCAACTCGACTCGACGAGTCTCTCCAGCCGGGATGTCCATCACCTCCGGGAAACGTTGAGCCAGGATCCGGCATAACCGAGCATTGAGCTGCAAGTCAGCAGGGCTCAACCCAGGCGCGTCCAACCCGGCTGCAGCTGTAGCAGCCATGTGAGGATCGTGCATGGGTAAAAGACCCATGCGAGAAATGACACGCTTCTGCCGGAGGATGGCCTCACGCTGGTGTTTGATGGTAGCCTTGGCATCACGGAGAGGCTGGGCGTCTCCAGAAATGAGTAGCCGAGCCGACTCCTGCAGTTGCTCGAAGTGCTTGGTCGAGATCCCCTGGAGCACAGCGTACTCAGCGTCACGAGCCGAAAGAAGCTGAGTCAAACGCTCAATCTCCGAGTCACGTTCCCTGAGCTGCCTGCCGAGATCCTTAGCGTGAGCGAGAGCCGACTTCACTTTATCATCCTGAGACTTGCGGGCCAACTTCAAGGAAGCTTCAGACTCGGCCATCGCCTTCCGGAAGCTGGTCAGGAGAGGGGACGACTTCTTCGACTCGGCTTTCCATCGGTCACGCTCCTCCTCGACAGTCTTCAATCGTTCCTCGAGGTCGACCTTCACAGCCGCCTGTGAATCCAGCCGCCGAGTCAAGTCAGCGTTGATAGTCCGAGCAGACTCCAGCTCGACCCTCAGTGCAGCGACGTCACTAGCTTGACTTGAAGGTTGGTGCTGACCGCGAAGGAGGCTCACGAGTTCGCTGACGGACGTCGCCTCGAGGGCAGCTCGGCGGACCTCTCTATCAGCCGCCGGCGCGGGACGAGTGATCACGAACGACAACAACCGGGCCAAGTCCGCGTTCTCGATGCGGCGTTGCTCGGACTGCGCATGGATCAGCGCAGCGAGAGAGTCGAGACTCACCGGCCCAGCCGAATCCGACCGACCAAGGTCGGCGGCGCCCGAAGTGGTGTCACCACGCGGACTCGGTGAGCGGCGAGGAGAAGTGCGAGATGCCGGCTCGGACTCCCGGTCGAACCCATGGGAAGTTGTCAGATCGATGACAGGGTGCTCCTGCCCATCGCTGACCCCGCGAGCCCGGGACGCCGAGTCGACCAACTCAGCGGACTCCTCCTCATCTCGCGCGGGAGGATGTGAAGACTGCAAAGACGACGCAACTGAAGCCTGTGAAGATCAGTAGAAGAAGGGTCAGCAGCAGAATGGATGGAGCCGTCGGAGGCGAAGAACGTACCGGAGGAGCGGCAGGAGCGCCGGACGACGACATGGCGCAGAGACTTGTTCGCTGCCGTTGGAGTTTTGGCCAAGATTGGACTCGACTCGAGGAGGGATGGTCAGGTCCCTCACCAACTCGGCTCGGAACATGACCGGGGCAGTTGTGGTGTAGGAAACACCAGATTTCGCGCGACCAACTCGGCTGGAGTGGTACACTGTACCGGTAGCCCAGCTCAGTCGAGCTCAGCCGAGTTCACCAGCTTATCCGGACACCTTATCCGGCTCAGCCGAGTTCGAAGAATTATCCGGATAGTTCATCCGGACCAGCCGAGCTCAAGCGTCGCCGAGCTCAGCGAAGAGTCGGCCGAGATCCAAAACCGCCCACTTTCATTTGGTATTTGTATAGGAGCTTAGGAATAGTGGAGGCGCCCCTTCAGGGCGCCCGACAGAGATAACAAACAACAGAGCAGAATTTTCTAGGTCCACAACACGTGTACACGTTCCGGTAAGTCCCTGCACGGGGCCGGATTATGTCTGCTGCCCGTACCCGAGAGGCATAGCTTGTAGGGTACTCGGCTGGCAGCGCCAAGAGATTAAGGTCGGCCCGGGTTGGGCGCGTGTCTCGCCAAGCGCGAAGGAAAAGTCTCGCCACCGCTGCGAGCCGGTGTTCCCGTACGTCCCGGGCGCTGATTGCTGAGTCGAGAAGTCTTTGCTCTCGGCGACCTGTAAAAGCGCTCCGTGCGCCGTCGTCCATCTTTTGGTGGATTTGAGTGAACGGAGACCGTCGAACTCGGCGGATCTCCGGAGGAGTGATCTTGGTTGGCAGGTCTCGGCGAGAGGCGAGACACCCGCTGTCCCGATTGGGCCGAACCGCTCGGGGGCAACCCGGCGCAGGCCGACAAAGCCGACCAGCTCGGCTATTGTTGTGTTTGTAGCCAAGTTACCACAACTGACGATTTTGTGCGTGCTGCTATACCACATACTTGTACACAGTCTTACAAGGTCCATTTTTATAATTGAGGTGCATTATTGTCACTTCGTTAAAATAAACAAAAAGTTAAAAAGGTATACATTGCAGGCGATAATTGCTGATGAATGGGGAACAACTGGGGCGGTTGGTTATAAACCAACCGCAGCAGCCTAACCTCCTCGTTCCTGCGTCGTATCCAGAAAGGTACTGCGAAAGCCGGGTAGGTTTAGCACACTGAAAGATTTGGTAGTGGTGGTCTCGCCTGTGTTAAAAGCTGGTCCATCAGCGCACAGCTCATTTATTAGCCCATCTTTTTTTGAAAAGATGGGGTTCAAATAAATTGTGTACCTGTACATCTACTTTCGTAGCCGAGACCACCACAACTGGTGAAGAGCTTGGCGGCGGCCCAAACGGAAAGAACGGGCTGGCCTCTCTGAGCGAAGCTTGGATCATCGCTGCCGTGATAGTTCCAAGTGCGTGCATGGAGGCTGGGACATGTCGAAACAGTGTTCCCAGGTTTTGCGTGTCGGTGGGGCGGTACGTGTGCAGTGCGGCGTAACGGGCTGTTAGTTTACCTTTAATATGAAGCATGACTCCCGCATCTAGCGGCTGAGCCACAGGGGTAAAGCCAACAGGAACATACACAGTGTATGTGTTCATTTCAGCAAGTCGTTGCCAATCGGCAGCACATTTGTGCACTATGACCAAACCCAGGATGAGGGCAGTTCGTCTGCTTGCCTCATACTGCCACATCTTTTGAATCCACTTGAGCATGGCACGCTCGTCAAAGCTCACTTTCGTTTGACACGAAGACACGACGACCCCCGGCTCACAGTAGATTGATGTTCCAAACCCATATCCAATATAGCACCATGTTGCAAATAGATGGCTTGTCCACGGTGTATCTGTCTACAAGCTGGTACATAGCATTGTCCCAGGAGTGCAAGAACTTCTCGCCGACCTGCCTGTTAAAATAGAACTGGCCAAAGGACAAACATTTCCCCCAACTTCAACGACGCGCTGTCGCGCCTGGCGGTGTGTGATGGGCCCTGGTTTGGTCGCGCGGCGGCGAGGCGCCTGTGCGCAGTGGCAGTTTGTTGTGCCGCGGGTACGTGTACCTAGGTTTGGTGGGAGATATCTCGTGAACGATAAGCTCGTTGGGGGCATCAATTGTCGGTCTGGAGAGCTCGCGCGCGGGCGTTTGCGTTGGTTTGTGTGTGGTTTGCTGGGGCGCGTTTTTGTGTGTCGTTGGGGATGTGTGAAATTGAGCTAGCACTTTGGCGCAGAGGAAGCGTGTTGGGCTCATAACCCAAAGGTCGTTGGATCGAGACCAACAAGTGCTAACTTTTACCCGCGCCGTTCGGGTGCTCCTTCGCCTCTTTTTTGCGGCTTCTAGCGGCTTCCGCCTGTCCTGCTGCCCCTCCACGCTGCCTGCACTGACCCCGCCTTCGCCCCTCGTGCCTGGCAGGCCGCACAACGACGGCGGGATCGAGTCCCGCCACGGTTCAAGCGGTGGGTTGGTAAACCCGGCGGCGCGGCACCAGGCAACAGTAGGGGCGTGTCCACGACGCGCTGTCGCGCCTGGCGGTGTGTGATGGGCCCTGGTTTGGTCGCGCGGCGGCGAGGCGCCTGTGCGCAGTGGCAGTTTGTTGTGCCGCGGGTACGTGTACCTAGGTTTGGTGGGAGATATCTCGTGAACGATAAGCTCGTTGGGGGCATCAATTGTCGGTCTGGAGAGCTCGCGCGCGGGCGTTTGCGTTGGTTTGTGTGTGGTTTGCTGGGGCGCGTTTTTGTGTGTCGTTGGGGATGTGTGAAATTGAGCTAGCAATTTGGCGCAGAGGAAGCGTGTTGGGCTCATAACCCAAAGGTCGTTGGATCGAGACCAACAAGTGCTAACTTTTACCCGCGCCGTTCGGGTGCTCCCTCGCCTCTTTGTTGCGGCTTCTAGCGGCTTCCGCCTGTCCTGCTGCCCCTCCACGCTGCCTGCACTGACCCCGCCTTCGCCCCTCGTGCCTGGCAGGCCGCACAACGACGGCGGGATCGAGTCCCGCCACGGTTCAAGCGGTGGGTTGGTAAACCCGGCGGCGCGGCACCAGGCAACAGTAGGGGCGTGTCCACGACGCGCTGTCGCGCCTGGCGGTGTGTGATGGGCCCTGGTTTGGTCGCGCGGCGGCGAGGCGCCTGTGCGCAGTGGCAGTTTGTTGTGCCGCGGGTACGTGTACCTAGGTTTGGTGGGAGATATCTCGTGAACGATAAGCTCGTTGGGGGCATCAATTGTCGGTCTGGAGAGCTCGCGCGCGGGCGTTTGCGTTGGTTTGTGTGTGGTTTGCTGGGGCGCGTTTTTGTGTGTCGTTGGGGATGTGTGAAATTGAGCTAGCACTTTGGCGCAGAGGAAGCGTGTTGGGCTCATAACCCAAAGGTCGTTGGATCGAGACCAACAAGTGCTAACTTTTACCCGCGCCGTTCGGGTGCTCCTTCGC
>NW_009258152.1:0-14051 GCF_000149755.1 Phytophthora sojae
TCGATAGGCGGTCTCCCTGTCAGGCCAAACGCTGATCCAGCATACTACGATTACAGCCTTCTGCTTGTAGCTATCACAACAGCAATTGATCTATCTGCACGATGAAAGCATGGCCCTGCATCTCGTTTCAGTAGAATACGCAGTCGCTTTGGATCTACCCACACGAGCGTTAACACGCAACCACCATTTCCTATAACCATGTTTCGCGTTTATTAGACTGAATACAATGCGCAGCGATAGCGGCCGCCCCAACTTTACGACAACTACACTGCTGGACATGCCCACATGCACAAGCGCACACGAGCGCCTCATACTTACTTGCTTACTTGCTTGCTTCGCGAGCTGGCCTCTCTTGTAACTTGCTCTCATCGCCACCGACGTAGTAGTAGTACTGGTGGTGGTGGTGATCGTCGTCGTCGTCGCTGTCTACGCGCCGGGCACGGGCGAGCTCTTCTTGAGCTTGAGCGCCGCCTGCGCCGCCGCGAGTCGGGCGATCATCACGCGCATCGGCGAGCACGACACGTACTTGAGGCCCACCTTCTCGAAGAACTCGATGGACTGCGGGTCGCCGCCGTGCTCGCCGCAGATGCCCAGCTCGATCTTGGGGCGCGTCGCGCGGCCGCGCTCCACGGCCAGGCGCACCAGCTCGCCCACGCCCTCCTGGTCCAGCGTCTCGAACGGGTCCTTCTCCAGCACGCCGTGCTTCACGTAGTAGGACAGGAACTTGGCCTGCGCGTCGTCGCGCGAGATGCCGAACGTCATCTGCGTCAGGTCGTTCGTGCCGAACGAGAAGAACTCGGCCACCTCGGCCAGCTTGCCGGCCTGCAGCGCGCCGCGCGGCACCTCGATCATCGTGCCCACCTTGTAGTCGAACGACTTGCCGCGCTTGCCGATCACGTCCTGCACCACCGACTTGACCAGCTTCACCTGCTGCTCCAGCTCCTCGAACGAGCCCACCAGCGGGATCATGATGTGCGGGTGCACCGAGATGCCCTCGCCGGCCACCTTCACGGCCGCCTCCGCGATGGCCTTGGCCTGCATCTCCGTGATGCCCGGGTGTACGATGCCCAGACGGCAGCCGCGCAGACCCATCATCGGGTTCGCCTCCTTCAGGCCGGCCAGGCGCGACTGCACCGTCACCTTGCTCACCTTCATCTCCTTGGACAGCGTCTCGCACAGCTCGTCCAGCGCGCTACCCTCGTGCGGCAGGAACTCGTGCAGCGGCGGGTCCAGCATACGGATGGTCACCGGGAGGCCGTCCATGGCGCGGAAGATGCCTTCGAAGTCGCCCTGCTGGAACGTGCACAGCGCGTCGAGCGCCTCCTGCTGCGCCGGCGAGTCCAGCTCCACGGCGCCGATCATGCGTCGCACGGCGGCGATACGCTGCGCGGAGCTGAAGAACATGTGCTCCGTGCGCGTGAGGCCGATGCCCTGCGCGCCGTGGGCGCGAGCCTCGCGGGCGTCCTCGGGCGTGTCGGCGTTCGTGAACACCTCCATGCGGCGGTGCGCGTCCACCCACTTCATGAACTGCGCCAGGTCGCCGCTCATGGCAGCCTTCTGCAGCTCCTGCTCGCCCTTGATCACCTCGCCCGACGTGCCGTTCACGCTGATGTAGTCGCCCTCGCGCAGCACCACCTCGGCGCCGCTCGACGTGTGCACGCGCATCGTCTTGCTGTTGGCGTCGATGGACAGCGCGCTGCAGCCGCACACGCACGGCTTGCCCCAGCCGCGGGCCACCACGGCAGCGTGCGACGTCATGCCGCCGCGAGACGTGAGGATGCCCTCGGCCGCGTGCATGCCGCCCACGTCCTCGGGCGACGTCTCCTCGCGCACCAGCATGACGTTCTCGCCGCGCGCGAACCACGCCTCCGCGTCGGCCGCCGTGAACACGATCTTGCCCACGGCCGCGCCCGGAGACGCCGGCAGGCCTCGGCACAGCACGTCCTTCTGGTACCCCTTCTCGTTGGCGAAGCTCGGGTGCAGCAGCTGGTCCAGGTGGCGCGGCTCCACGAGCATCACGGCCTCTTCCTCCGTGATTAGCTTCTCGCGCCACATGTCCACGGCGATCTTCAGAGCGGCGGGGCCCGTGCGCTTGCCGTTGCGCGTCTGCAGCATGAACAGCACGCCGTCCTGCACCGTGAACTCCGTGTCCTGCACGTCCTTGAAGTGCGTCTCCAGCGTGTGCACGGTCTCGTCGAGCTGCTTGTACACGGTCGGCATCTTCTGCGCCAGCTCCGAGATGGGCTGCGGCGTGCGGATGCCCGCCACCACGTCCTCGCCCTGCGCGTTCAGCAGGAACTCGCCGTACAGCTTGTTCTCGCCGTTGGCCGGGTTACGCGTGAACAGCACGCCCGTGCACGACTGGTCGTTGATGTTGCCGTACACCATGGCCTGCACGTTCACGGCCGTGCCCTTGAGGCCCGTGATCTTGTTGATCTCGCGGTACTTGACAGCGCGCGGGATGTTCCACGAGCGGAACACGGCCTCGATGCCCATGCGCATTTGCTCCCACGGGTCCGACGGGAACGAGCGGCCGTGCCTCTCGTACACCTTCTTGTACTTCTGCACCAGCTCCTTCAGGTCGCTGGCCGTCAGCTCCACGTCGAACGTCACGTGGCGCGCCTGCTTCATGGCCGACAGCTCGGCCTCGAAGTCGTCGTGCGGGATCTCGAGCACCACGTCGCCGAACATCTGCAACAGACGCCGGTAGCAGTCGAACGCGAAGCGCTCGCCGCCGCGCTTGGCCACGCCCTGGACGATCTCGTCGTTCAGACCGAGGTTCAGCACCGTGTCCATCATGCCGGGCATCGAGATGGCCGCGCCGGAGCGCACCGACACCAGCAGCGGATTGGCCCCGTCGGCGAACGTCACGCCCAGTGCCTTCTCCATGAGGCGCACGCCCTGGCGCACCTCGTCCATGAGGCCGTCCGGCAGGCGCCCGCCCACCGCGTAGAATTCTTGGCACACCTCCGTCGTGATGGTCAGTCCGGGCGGCACGTTCACGCCGTTGCGCGCCATCTGGCACAGGTTGGCGCCCTTGCCGCCCAGCAGCGGCTTCATGCTGCCGTCGCCCTTGCTCTCGCCCTTCACGAACGTGAAGACGCGCGGGTGCTGCAGCACTTGACTCATGCTTGAGCGGGGGGGGGGGGGGGGGGGGGGGTTGCTTTGTTGCTTGTTCTTGGTTGGGTTAGTTGAGGAATGAGCCTTGTCCCGAACTCGGTCTGCTCGGCTGCGGGCCTGCTGGCCGATTGCCACGATGCCCCGGGACCTGCTGACACGTGAGAGAGACGCGAGTCGGGTTGGTTGCTTGGCGGCGGCCTTCGAAGATTTGGTTCGCAGTAACTGCTCCGGCGTGTCAATCTTGGTGCTCGGACCTAGATGGACGCGGATCGGCTGCGTGATGTCGACTTCGGCCTAAGTCGACGGGCCTGGTCTATGCTGCAGCGTTGAAGATACTTTTCCAGGTTGAAGTGGCGTAGACGAGGCGTTATCAGGGCGCCTTGTCTATATCGCGACTACCGCATTTCAATTAGAAACGAATCGCTCCGATTTAGAAACGAGGCTTTCCGGTTGGTTGACAGCGCGCATCACGCTGGGCTACCATGCCACCAAGGCTGGGCAGGATTCGACTTGCAAGCGTTGTGGTCGAGAGAGGGCCACAAGGCGCCGCGCCCGAGCTCCGCGAGCGCGCGGGGCGCAGAGACGCCTCCGAGCGTGGATTCATCGCATACTAACCGTATTGCAATTTTTGAAGCGCGCGTGTCTGGCTGGGTCAGGGCTGCTCCGATTTTCGAAGTCTAACGCGGGCGGCCTCCGACCAAGCGGCGATGTGGCTTTCATACGACTGTACGTGACGTGCTGCAGCTCAGCCAGGGCCTTGCCTTAGGAGCCGGCCACATGGGATACCCCGTCACACACCAGGACCAGGGAAGGCATTCAGGGAGGTACTCGCTCGTCGTGCCACCGTCGTTTTCGTGGACGTGTTCCGCACGAGCAAGTTGTGCTTAACAGGCCTCCCGAAAAATCAATTAGTAGATAAATTAATCGACATTTTTTCACGTAATTATTTATTGCAGAAGTATGAGGAGATGCAGCAATTATTACTGCGCCAATGTTATATTAATGCTTAATTGATGTGATAGTAGAAAAACCATAAAACTAATATTACTATTTTCTCCGGTTATTCTAAACCAACCATTCCGGCCTACGGACCACAATGGCCAACAGCTTGGCCCCACTACAGTACGTTTGCCACTTCCTCTCACTTTTCAGTTTACTTCAGACAGAACACCACCCTTTGCCCGTCAAGCTTGCCGCAATGCTCAACCTCGTTCCCTCCAACCCTCAAGCTCGTCCCAGGTTCAGCAACAAACAAGTTGCACTGTTCTTCTTCTCGCCGTGCCTGGACGACAACGACGAGCCCACCGAGTACTTCGCATGCACGGTCTGCCAGCGCGGCTCAAGCAGGCTGTCGGGCGGGGCTACAGCAACCTCACCCAGCATGTCAAGCACCCTGGCTTTGAGGCGGACATGCTCTCGGCTGGGTCTGGCGCGACGGGTTCGATCCTGCCCTGGATCAACCACAAGGCCAAGAACCGGTTCGGCTGGCTCGAGTGGGTGATCATGGGCAACTTGGGTTAGCGCCTGCTCGCAAACGTTGAAGGGCGGCGGTAAATACTTTCATTACTATTTTGAGCGTGGATCGTTTAATATACTAACGACTGTTTTACTACTGATGGATATTTATTTGTTGCAACAGATACGCGAACATAGGCCAGGTCTGCGTCGAAACATTCTGTGGCGACATGGAGGCAGTCAACAGGGCCGTCGAGGTGAAGATTGGCTGTGAGATGCTAGACAAGATTGGCGTCTTGTTCGACGACTGGACGCATGCTTCCGAGCATGTCATTGCTGTCTACGCTTGCTATGAGCTCAACGGTGTTCTTCACACCCCGCTGCTTTGCCTCGCCCCAGTTGTGCAGCCTCCAAGCGAAGACGCACCGGGTATTGAGGTTAACAACGGAGCGGAGATGCACCTGGCAGCGATCTCCACCATTCGGCAGAGGTTTGGTAAGAGTATTAACCAGGTGTGCTTTCTGATCAGTGATAACTGTGCTGTGAATAACGGTCTGGCTCGCATCATGGGTGGGCTGCGCGAGTCGCCGACTAAACCTGGCAGTCCCACTGTACACGGCCCCACTGGAGAACGCGCTGGCTGGTATCCAGAAGCTCATGGTCAAGCTGAGAAGTCTGAATCAAGCGGCGAAACTACGGTACGGTTACTACTGTTTGAATACTGTTTACAATTGTATTATTATTATTATTTCAGATTACTAACCCTTTTCAAACTGATATATTAGTTTCAAGACGACACGTAGCCCTGTGCTGCGCAACGACACTCGCTGGAGCTCCACCTTTGCGATGCTCGACCGTTACGTACGGCTTTTGGAGTTCATCGACCGCGAGGACGATGCTGTAGCGGAGCTGCTCCCGTCTCCCAGCGTGCACAAAAAGCTCAAGGGCCTCCTGGAAGACCTCAAGCAGTTCGAATCAGTGTCCAAGCGTTTACAGTCCGAGTCGGTATCGCTGTGGGAGGTGCGGGTCATGTTCGACGCGCTAATCGCCGAGAAACCTGCTCTCAACCAATATCTTGGTACGCGTTTATTGCTTCTGCTATTGTTGCTACTTATTTTTTCTACCTTGTTTTTTATATTTTTAGGACCACGGGCGGATATTGTGGCGTCTCCCGACTTTGAGTCTGCCTGCGTCAAGATTCAGCAGGACAACCAGCACGCGCTGTCCAGACAGGAGAAAATGGCGGTGCGGCCGTTCGTGGTCAACGCTAGCAGCTGCACGAACGAGGGCGAGCCCGAGGAACTGGGCACCGACGGTTCGCTGAACAGTGCTGAAGCGGGCTCGGGTGACGTCGGATGACAAGCTCTACGAGCTTATCAACGTCATCCCTCCCTGGCCGAGCGTCACTTCAGCATGGCGAGATCGACGTTTGGCCTGGAGCGCCACTCGCTTTCGGCGCAGTCGATCGAGATGATCCTCTTCTTAAAGGTAAACAGGTCTTACTGTGATGCCCAGTTAGTGCACGAAAGCATTTAGGTATTTTAATCTAGAAGCAATTGAATGCATTATTGCTTCGAGGGTCTCAGCATTTTCCATTATGCATGGTTCCTTGTCTGAGTTCTACATGCATTGTTTATGTGGTGACTTAGGTATTAATGCCATTTTCGGGAGGCCTGCTGACAGAGCCCTGCATTTCAACACGGAAGAAGGACAGCTTTGAAACTACTATCAAGAAGCCCAGGAACGTCTTGTGCTGCAACAGCAGTCTATGCGAGGCGCGCATCTGCGACCGGAGGCACGTTTACGCTTGTTTGGGCTTTGGCACTCGCTCGGTACTTGGGGTCCTCCCTTGGGGGCAGCTTCATCCGGGGTCACCAAACCTTGTACAGCGCACGCGCAAGTATGGCCAGAACCGTGTCACCATACGGCACGTGTCGCTCTCTCTTCTTCCAAGAGCGAGCCTCTCCACCGACCAATCACGGGTGTAGCTTGGAGGTAATCTGGAAAATCTCCGATCTCCGATCCCGTTTACACGATGTGGAAACAGATTTTTGTCTGCATCCATGTCTGGCCCCCTGGATACGCGAGCTGTGATTGGTTACACGAGATGGAGATTAGGTAGACACGTTATAATGGCATCGCCTGTGGAGCACCACATTCCGGTTATCACGTCGTTCGTACATTCATCGCTAAGGAATGTGTCAACTTCAATCGTGTATTTAGGTTTGTATAATTAACCGTTTATAGCGACAACTACCGCCAGAACATGAGCGCAAACCAAACTTAAACCGACTGGACGAGGCGCTCCTGGTTGGTTACGCTATAATTACTAACATGGATTGTGCCCCCAACGACAGCAACAAAACTCGCGATGCGATGTCTAGCACATGTTCCATGACGAGCACAAGACTCATATCTATATTACTGGAGTACTGGGCACGCTGAGACACTTTAAGTCAAATATGTTAAGGTTAATTGGGGAAGACCGTTCTTGGCATTTTACAACGCTAGCGCTGCTTGTAGAGGCGCTAACCACCCGCTATACGATTTCATATCGCCTAAAATTCCGTGCATGTAGACATTCCGCAAGATTTATGGCTATTGTCACGCTTCGTAAGAAACACTAATTGCATTTTATAACCTCACTTACTACTATACTACTCCGAATGCCACGGTACGCTAAAAAAACGTTACTTGCCTAGCCGGGTAAAAAGGCTACACATAAATCTTAAGGTCCTGACATACACCCCTAGGCGTTGCGGCACACCGACTACCTGTACTCCCATGATGTTATAGAGGAATCCCTATCTCCGTAGCCCCGGCGATGAAGCCCCCTTGTCGTAGTACGAGTTCCATCTGCTTGTGGATCCCGTGAAAAAGGCTGTCGCGACGCGATGCTCCAAGCACCTCATAGATAGCCGAGCTTAGCAGGCCCATGACGCCATTAAGCGACAGCTCGCCATCCTTCCGGCTATTGCTGGCAAGGCGCGCCAGAGGGCGGCTCACGAAACGAAGTCAGTTTGTCGCCGAGGTACCTATTTTCATGAAATGAAGTCGGTGTTTCACAAACGTTCCGTCCAGGTACCACGGAACATCTAAAACCGCTAGTTAGGAGTTTGTTCGGAGTAGTGACCTTTCATAGCTTAGTTTTTTTGTAACCAATGCGATCTTGAGATTCATTCAAACAGCTATTGCTAGCTGTGAAGGCTCACTCCACAACAATCACCCCATCGACAAGATGACTCAAGCCCTCCTGGACGAGATGTGCGCGCTATAATTTTACAAACCTTGCATCTTAAACGTGAAAGACCTAACAAAAGAGGAGAAGGGGCGTGCCTTAGTCAATGTGCATGAGCGTGCCTTAGTTGATGTGCAACATGCAATATAGGGGTTGGAAGACTTAAAGATGGAGAAGGCTGGGATGATAAATGAAGTAATGCTTGATTTCAATCCAAATATCAACGGTGAAATGACGCACAGCTCCAGATCGAGAAGAACCAGAAAATCAAGAGCGTCGAGGATGATTTACAGAGCTTGGCAGAGGCAGCTGAGGACGCAGTTGCAGCGGCAGGACTGTCTATTGAGGCTAGTGAGAAGACAAATGCGACGGGGCGTGCGTATTTGGGAACTCAACGTCGTTTTCAGGAACTCCGCAATGAAGAACTCAACGGAATGGTCTCCATGAAGACTATTGCATGCAATGGGGTGATACTACGGCTAATTAAGTAAAATGAACAAATCAAATGCGGATTTTAACTGAGATGTTTTTTCTCTCTTTAATTCATAAGCGAGTCGCATACTATTTAATTGAACACTTGTCAAATTTAGAAATCCATGCAAATAGGAGGAGTATAAAGTAGCTCCGACGCATACAAGTCTGGAAATTTTGTAGGGAGCTAGCTACGTTCTGCAAAACCTCTTTGATGGCGTCCTGGCAATGCATGCACCAAACCATGGAGACACCCATTGGTTGACGCTTGGCTTAAAATCCTGCCGTGCCGTTAAATGCAAGCAGAACTTTGACAAACAACTAACACCATTTTTTTTCTTTGGGTACCTTACGGTAATTTTATTAAAGTTCGAACAATGACAAACGGTACTGAAGACATTTTTAAAGATAAAACAACTGATTCTTGCTTGTTCTATTTGACAAATTAATACTTACATGTAAAATAAAAGGGTATTTTTAATTTCAAGATACCTCTTAGTCAATCAGAACTGTTAACATGCTAAACTTAACGTTAATTTTCCAATTTCACGAAAATTATAAGTACTTGACGTTCTATACGGTTTGGTTGAGGTATATAAATGTACGCAAATCCGAACACATTATCCCTGGTGTAAATTTACATCGAGGCCGAAAACGAGGTGCACAACTGTACGCACATGTTTGAAAGGTCATAACTTGGTAACCACTGCGTCAATTGAGTAATGGAAGCTGTAAGCGCATTGGGGAGTGGAACAGAATTCGCCTTTGACGTTGTTCGAATATATTATGGGTTTTCGGCAAGTTTTGTGCGATAGAGTTACTACGCAATGTGTTTAGCATCGAGTCGGGGCCGGGTACCTCCTGTACTCTGGCGCCCGGTGCCACAAACCTGGTGCTATCTGATAGTGTATTTTGTGGATCACACTAATAGTGGGGTTTGTGCGCAAAAAAAGGTGAATATGATTGGTCGAAACCGCATTTTAGCCAATCCAGCATGCTGAATGTCTCTACAAAACTCTCGTCTTCTCGAAAGAAAAAGGTGCTGGAGGTGGACTTACAAAAGCCCCTTCGAAACATTCGTGACGATAAGACCGGGAACATGCCCATCGTCCTTGAAATCGCATTAGGGACTCCCGTCCAATGCACAAAGAATGCATCAAGAGCTCTCAAACTGGCGAATGGAAGTATCGGTGTTGTAGCTGGGTTCGTGGTGAGCGACACTGACGCAACAAACTCGATTACGCACGAAATCTACGAGGAGGTCATGCATTCAGCACCACCCGAGGCGGTGTTTGTGAGACTACGAGGGTATGAGCACGTGCAGTTTGTGTCATTTCTTCCTGTTGGAGTTGTACCAGTGCGGTTGAGACTTGAAAAGTCCGTGAATGTGGTGCTACCACATCGTTCGTTCAATATTTGTATTAGTCAAGTCCCATTGACGCCTGCTTTTTCGATCACTACGGAAAAGTGCCAAGGTATGACTCTGGAAAAGATGATTTTGGCTCCTCTTCAGCACTGTACAAGGCGTTCTCCGCAGAAGTCTTCGTTCTATGTAGCGACAACACGTGTGAAGTCTCTTCGACAGCTCTATCTGATGGAGGAGCTATCTTTAAATAAACTAAAGTATTTCTCACCCGTTCCTGCCGCAATGAAGGAAACACAGCGGTTAGAGCACATTAGATTCAACTACAGGATGTTTGACTCCGTCTCTGTGGGTTGCATAATTAAAGGGGTGGTAGCAGTCGCTGGAAACACGAAGCTGCCATAGCGTTGACCATATTAAGACAAGCACAAAAATAATTGACAATTTACAACACCAGTAAATGTTTTCATTTGACGTACACGACAGCAAAAGGTGTGTACGTTCCGTGCACTAAACGTAAACATGATGCAGCTACCTTCATGATAGCACTGCGGGGAGGGGGAGGTGCTTAATCTCGGAGCCGCTCAATATCCTCGTAGTGGCAAACGCCGCCCAAAATGCCGTGCCAGATACTGATGTCGCGAATATCGCGCAGACGAAGCTTCGCACCCACCACAAACTTAGGATCGCCCAACGAAGCGCCCCATACCGTCACGCGAAAGACAACACTTTGCTGATCGCTGTGTGTCAAGCTTTGAAGTTCCTTGCTCGACGCGGCGAACTCAGCGGGCGAGCAGTTGTCGAACACTGTCAGGTGCACTCCACGCGCGAACAACGCCTTCCCATAAAGTCGCATCGTAGCTCGAGCTGGAATATGATTCCCCACCACGGGAGTTGTCGCTTGAGCACGAAGCTGTTCGACAGTCGTGCAGTCACGTGCTTGGTCCTCCTGCGCGCGGAGCTCTCGGATGCGTTGAAGCATCATCACAGCGGTAAGAGTAGGCCTTGCCCTGCCGCTAAATCGAAAGTGAGCAAGTTCCCGTTGGATCGGAGAGAAGCATGATCCCGTCCCGTTAGCTCCGCGTGCTATCGTTGCACCAAACTAACTTCAATACCTGATTACAACTGTGATTTAGAAAACATAGTAAGCGCTTGTAGCCTTTACTAGAAGTGCGTTAGTTGTAGCAAAAGTAGACTTACAAACTTCAACTTGTGTCTACACGATACGTGCCGCGCAAAAAAACCTCTGCAGAACCCCTGCCATAGTATGAGTCGTGTATCCTGCTTGAAGTATTACATGTTATACGGTAACCCATGGCGCCACTATGAGCTTCATGAGCAGCGTTCGTTTTAGCTTTCCGGATGTTCCTGCTTTTCTGCTGAATGTTCTGGTCAATTTTGATCAATTGCACTCGAGATCCGTCTTAAGGATGGATAGCAGACTACACTTTGATCCTTTAACTACTTGACGTGCAGTCGTGCAGTCACGTGCTTGGTCCTCCTGCGCGCGGAGCTCTCGGATGCGTTGAAGCATCATCACAGCGGTAAGAGTAGGCCTTGTCCTGCCGCTAAATCGAAAGTGAGCAAGTTCCCGTTGGATCGGAGAGAAGCATGATCCCGTCCCGTTAGCTCCGCGTGCTATCGTTGCACCAGACTAACTTCAATACCTGATTACAACTGTGATTTAGAAAACATAGTAAGCGCTTGTAGCCTTTACTAGAAGTGCGTTAGTTGTAGCAAAAGTAGACTTACAAACTTCAACTTGTGTCTACACGATACGTGCCGCGCAAAAAAAACCTCTGCAGAACCCCTGCCATAGTATGATTCGTGTATCCTGCTTGAAGTATTACATGTTATACGGTAACCCATGGCGCCACTATGAGCTTCATGAGCAGCGTTCGTTTTAGCTTTCCGGATGTTCCTGCTTTTCTGCTGAATGTTCTGGTCAATTTTGATCAATTGCACTCGAGATCCGTCTAAAGGATGGATAGCAGACTACACTTTGATCCTTTAACTACTTGACGTGCAGTCGTGCAGTCACGTGCTAGGTCCTCCTGCGCGCGGAGCTCTCGGATGCGTTGAAGCATCATCACAGCGGTAAGAGTAGGCCTTGTCCTGCCGCTAAATCGAAAGTGAGCAAGTTCCCGTTGGATCGGAGAGAAGCATGATCCCGTCCCGTTAGCTCCGCGTGCTATCGTTGCACCAAACTAACTTCAATACCTGATTACAACTGTGATTTAGAAAACATAGTAAGCGCTTGTAGCCTTTACTAGAAGTGCGTTAGTTGTAGCAAAAGTAGACTTACAAACTTCAACTTGTGTCTACACGATACGTGCCGCGCAAAAAAAACCTCTGCAGAACCCCTGCCATAGTATGATTCGTGTATCCTGCTTGAAGTATTACATGTTATACGGTAACCCATGGCGCCACTATGAGCTTCATGAGCAGCGTTCGTTTTAGCTTTCCGGATGTTCCTGCTTTTCTGCTGAATGTTCTGGTCAATTTTGATCAATTGCACTCGAGATCCGTCTAAAGGATGGATAGCAGACTACACTTTGATCCTTTAACTACTTGACGTGCAGTCGTGCAGTCACGTGCTTGGTCCTCCTGCGCGCGGAGCTCTCGGATGCGTTGAAGCATCATCACAGCGGTAAGAGTAGGCCTTGTCCTGCCGCTAAATCGAAAGTGAGCAAGTTCCCGTTGGATCGGAGAGAAGCATGATCCCGTCCCGTTAGCTCCGCGTGCTATCGTTGCACCAAACTAACTTCAATACCTGATTACAACTGTGATTTAGAAAACATAGTAAGCGCTTGTAGCCTTTACTAGAAGTGCGTTAGTTGTAGCAAAAGTAGACTTACAAACTTCAACTTGTGTCTACACGATACGTGCCGCGCAAAAAAACCTCTGCAGAACCCCTGCCATAGTATGATTCGTGTATCCTGCTTGAAGTATTACATGTTATACGGTAACCCATGGCGCCACTATGAGCTTCATGAGCAGCGTTCGTTTTAGCTTTCCGGATGTTCCTGCTTTTCTGCTGAATGTTCTGGTCAATTTTGATCAATTGCACTCGAGATCCGTCTTAAGGATGGATAGCAGACTACACTTTGATCCTTTAACTACTTGACGTGCAGTCGTGCAGTCACGTGCTTGGTCCTCCTGCGCGCGGAGCTCTCGGATGCGTTGAAGCATCATCACAGCGGTAAGAGTAGGCCTTGTCCTGCCGCTAAATCGAAAGTGAGCAAGTTCCCGTTGGATCGGAGAGAAGCATGATCCCGTCCCGTTAGCTCCGCGTGCTATCGTTGCACCAAACTAACTTCAATACCTGATTACAACTGTGATTTAGAAAACATAGTAAGCGCTTGTAGCCTTTACTAGAAGTGCGTTAGTTGTAGCAAAAGTAGACTTACAAACTTCAACTTGTGTCTACACGATACGTGCCGCGCAAAAAAACCTCTGCAGAACCCCTGCCATAGTATGATTCGTGTATCCTGCTTGAAGTATTACATGTTATACGGTAACCCATGGCGCCACTATGAGCTTCATGAGCAGCGTTCGTTTTAGCTTTCCGGATGTTCCTGCTTTTCTGCTGAATGTTCTGGTCAATTTTGATCAATTGCACTCGAGATCCGTCTTAAGGATGGATAGCAGACTACACTTTGATCCTTTAACTACTTGACGTGCAGTCGTGCAGTCACGTGCTTGGTCCTCCTGCGCGCGGAGCTCTCGGATGCGTTGAAGCATCATCACAGCGGTAAGAGTAGGCCTTGTCCTGCCGCTAAATCGAAAGTGAGCAAGTTCCCGTTGGATCGGAGAGAAGCATGATCCCGTCCCGTTAGCTCCGCGTGCTATCGTTGCACCAGACTAACTTCAATACCTGATTACAACTGTGATTTAGAAAACATAGTAAGCGCTTGTAGCCTTTACTAGAAGTGCGTTAGTTGTAGCAAAAGTAGACTTACAAACTTCAACTTGTGTCTACACGATACGTGCCGCGCAAAAAAAACCTCTGCAGAACCCCTGCCATAGTATGATTCGTGTATCCTGCTTGAAGTATTACATGTTATACGGTAACCCATGGCGCCACTATGAGCTTCATGAGCAGCGTTCGTTTTAGCTTTCCGGATGTTCCTGCTTTTCTGCTGAATGTTCTGGTCAATTTTGATCAATTGCACTCGAGATCCGTCTAAAGGATGGATAGCAGACTATACTTTGATCCTTTAACTACTTGACGTGCAGTCGTGCAGTCACGTGCTAGGTCCTCCTGCGCGCGGAGCTCTCGGATGCGTTGAAGCATCATCACAGTGGTAAGAGTAGGCCTTGTCCTGCCGCTAAATCGAAAGTGAGCAAGTTCCCGTTGGATCGGAGAGAAGCATGATCCCGTCCCGTTAGCTCCGCGTGCTA
>NW_009258152.1:14151-20733 GCF_000149755.1 Phytophthora sojae
ACGATACGTGCCGCGCAAAAAACCTCTGCAGAACCCCTGCCATAGTATGATTCGTGTATCCTGCTTGAAGTATTACATGTTATACGGTAACCTATGGCGCCACTATGAGCTTCATGAGCAGCGTTCGTTTTAGCTTTCCGGATGTTCCTGCTTTTCTGCTGAATGTTCTGGTCAATTTTGATCAATTGCACTCGAGATCCGTCTTAAGGATGGATAGCAGACTACACTTTGATCCTTTAACTACTTGACGTGCAGTCGTGCAGTCACGTGCTAGGTCCTCCTGCGCGCGGAGCTCTCGGATGCGTTGAAGCATCATCACAGCGGTAAGAGTAGGCCTTGTCCTGCCGCTAAATCGAAAGTGAGCAAGTTCCCGTTGGATCGGAGAGAAGCATGATCCCGTCCCGTTAGCTCCGCGTGCTATCGTTGCACCAAACTAACTTCAATACCTGATTACAACTGTGATTTAGAAAACATAGTAAGCGCTTGTAGCCTTTACTAGAAGTGCGTTAGTTGTAGCAAAAGTAGACTTACAACCTTCAACTTGTGTCTACACGATACGTGCCGCGCAAAAAACCTCTGCAGAACCCTGCCATAGTATGATTCGTGTATCCTGCTTGAAGTATTACATGTTATACGGTAACCCATGGCGCCACTATGAGCTTCATGAGCAGCGTTCGTTTTAGCTTTCCGGATGTTCCTGCTTTTCTGCTGAATGTTCTGGTCAATTTTGATCAATTGCACTCGAGATCCGTCTTAAGGATGGATAGCAGACTACACTTTGATCCTTTAACTACTTGACGTGCAGTCGTGCAGTCACGTGCTAGGTCCTCCTGCGCGCGGAGCTCTCGGATGCGTTGAAGCATCATCACAGCGGTAAGATTAGGCCTTGTCCTGCCGCTAAATCGAAAGTGAGCAAGTTCCCGTTGGATCGGAGAGAAGCATGATCCCGTCCCGTTAGCTCCGCGTGCTATCGTTGCACCAAACTAACTTCAATACCTGATTACAACTGTGATTTAGAAAACATAGTAAGCGCTTGTAGCCTTTACTAGAAGTGCGTTAGTTGTAGCAAAAGTAGACTTACAAACTTCAACTTGTGTCTACACGATACGCGCCGCGCAAAAAAACCTCTGCAGAACCCCTGCCATAGTATGATTCGTGTATCCTGCTTGAAGTATTACATGTTATACGGTAACCCATGGCGCCACTATGAGCTTCATGAGCAGCGTTCGTTTTAGCTTTCCGGATGTTCCTGCTTTTCTGCTGAATGTTCTGGTCAATTTTGATCAATTGCACTCGAGATCCGTCTTAAGGATGGATAGCAGACTACACTTTGATCCTTTAACTACTTGACGTGCAGTCGTGCAGTCACGTGCTTGGTCCTCCTGCGCGCGGAGCTCTCGGATGCGTTGAAGCATCATCACAGCGGTAAGAGTAGGCCTTGTCCTGCCGCTAAATCGAAAGTGAGCAAGTTCCCGTTGGATCGGAGAGAAGCATGATCCCGTCCCGTTAGCTCCGCGTGCTATCGTTGCACCAAACTAACTTCAATACCTGATTACAACTGTGATTTAGAAAACATAGTAAGCGCTTGTAGCCTTTACTAGAAGTGCGTTAGTTGTAGCAAAAGTAGACTTACAAACTTCAACTTGTGTCTACACGATACGTGCCGCGCAAAAAAACCTCTGCAGAACCCCTGCCATAGTATGATTCGTGTATCCTGCTTGAAGTATTAAATGTTATACGGTAACCCATGGCGCCACTATGAGCTTCATGAGCAGCGTTCGTTTTAGCTTTCCGGATGTTCCTGCTTTTCTGCTGAATGTTCTGGTCAATTTTGATCAATTGCACTCGAGATCCGTCTTAAGGATGGATAGCAGACTACACTTTGATCCTTTAACTACTTGACGTGCAGTCGTGCAGTCACGTGCTTGGTCCTCCTGCGCGCGGAGCTCTCGGATGCGTTGAAGCATCATCACAGCGGTAAGAGTAGGCCTTGTCCTGCCGCTAAATCGAAAGTGAGCAAGTTCCCGTTGGATCGGAGAGAAGCATGATCCCGTCCCGTTAGCTCCGCGTGCTATCGTTGCACCAGACTAACTTCAATACCTGATTACAACTGTGATTTAGAAAACATAGTAAGCGCTTGTAGCCTTTACTAGAAGTGCGTTAGTTGTAGCAAAAGTAGACTTACAAACTTCAACTTGTGTCTACACGATACGTGCCGCGCAAAAAAACCTCTGCAGAACCCCTGCCATAGTATGATTCGTGTATCCTGCTTGAAGTATTACATGTTATACGGTAACCCATGGCGCCACTATGAGCTTCATGAGCAGCGTTCGTTTTAGCTTTCCGGATGTTCCTGCTTTTCTGCTGAATGTTCTGGTCAATTTTGATCAATTGCACTCGAGATCCGTCTTAAGGATGGATAGCAGACTACACTTTGATCCTTTAACTACTTGACGTGCAGTCGTGCAGTCACGTGCTTGGTCCTCCTGCGCGCGGAGCTCTCGGATGCGTTGAAGCATCATCACAGCGGTAAGAGTAGGCCTTGTCCTGCCGCTAAATCGAAAGTGAGCAAGTTCCCGTTGGATCGGAGAGAAGCATGATCCCGTCCCGTTAGCTCCGCGTGCTATCGTTGCACCAGACTAACTTCAATACCTGATTACAACTGTGATTTAGAAAACATAGTAAGCGCTTGTAGCCTTTACTAGAAGTGCGTTAGTTGTAGCAAAAGTAGACTTACAAACTTCAACTTGTGTCTACACGATACGCGCCGCGCAAAAAAACCTCTGCAGAACCCCTGCCATAGTATGATTAGTGTATCCTGCTTGAAGTATTACATGTTATACGGTAACCCATGGCGCCACTATGAGCTTCATGAGCAGCGTTCGTTTTAGCTTTCCGGATGTTCCTGCTTTTCTGCTGAATGTTCTGGTCAATTTTGATCAATTGCACTCGAGATCCGTCTAAAGGATGGATAGCAGACTACACTTTGATCCTTTAACTACTTGACGTGCAGTCGTGCAGTCACGTGCTAGGTCCTCCTGCGCGCGGAGCTCTCGGATGCGTTGAAGCATCATCACAGCGGTAAGATTAGGCCTTGTCCTGCCGCTAAATCGAAAGTGAGCAAGTTCCCGTTGGATCGGAGAGAAGCATGATCCCGTCCCGTTAGCTCCGCGTGCTATCGTTGCACCAAACTAACTTCAATACCTGATTACAACTGTGATTTAGAAAACATAGTAAGCGCTTGTAGCCTTTACTAGAAGTGCGTTAGTTGTAGCAAAAGTAGACTTACAACCTTCAACTTGTGTCTACACGATACGTGCCGCGCAAAAAACCTCTGCAGAACCCTGCCATAGTATGATTCGTGTATCCTGCTTGAAGTATTACATGTTATACGGTAACCCATGGCGCCACTATGAGCTTCATGAGCAGCGTTCGTTTTAGCTTTCCGGATGTTCCTGCTTTTCTGCTGAATGTTCTGGTCAATTTTGATCAATTGCACTCGAGATCCGTCTTAAGGATGGATAGCAGACTACACTTTGATCCTTTAACTACTTGACGTGCAGTCGTGCAGTCACGTGCTAGGTCCTCCTGCGCGCGGAGCTCTCGGATGCGTTGAAGCATCGTAACAGCGGTAAGAGTAGGCCTTGTCCTGCCGCTAAATCGAAAGTGAGCAAGTTCCCGTTGGATCGGAGAGAAGCATGATCCCGTCCCGTTAGCTCCGCGTGCTATCGTTGCACCAAACTAACTTCAATACCTGATTACAACTGTGATTTAGAAAACATAGTAAGCGCTTGTAGCCTTTACTAGAAGTGCGTTAGTTGTAGCAAAAGTAGACTTACAAACTTCAACTTGTGTCTACACGATACGCGCCGCGCAAAAAAACCTCTGCAGAACCCCTGCCATAGTATGATTAGTGTATCCTGCTTGAAGTATTACATGTTATACGGTAACCCATGGCGCCACTATGAGCTTCATGAGCAGCGTTCGTTTTAGCTTTCCGGATGTTCCTGCTTTTCTGCTGAATGTTCTGGTCAATTTTGATCAATTGCACTCGAGATCCGTCTTAAGGATGGATAGCAGACTACACTTTGATCCTTTAACTACTTGACGTGCAGTCGTGCAGTCACGTGCTAGGTCCTCCTGCGCGCGGAGCTCTCGGATGCGTTGAAGCATCATCACAGCGGTAAGAGTAGGCCTTGTCCTGCCGCTAAATCGAAAGTGAGCAAGTTCCCGTTGGATCGGAGAGAAGCATGATCCCGTCCCGTTAGCTCCGCGTGCTATCGTTGCACCAAACTAACTTCAATACCTGATTACAACTGTGATTTAGAAAACATAGTAAGCGCTTGTAGCCTTTACTAGAAGTGCGTTAGTTGTAGCAAAAGTAGACTTACAAACTTCAACTTGTGTCTACACGATACGTGCCGCGCAAAAAAACCTCTGCAGAACCCCTGCCATAGTATGATTAGTGTATCCTGCTTGAAGTATTACATGTTATACGGTAACCCATGGCGCCACTATGAGCTTCATGAGCAGCGTTCGTTTTAGCTTTCCGGATGTTCCTGCTTTTCTGCTGAATGTTCTGGTCAATTTTGATCAATTGCACTCGAGATCCGTCTTAAGGATGGATAGCAGACTACACTTTGATCCTTTAACTACTTGACGTGCAGTCGTGCAGTCACGTGCTAGGTCCTCCTGCGCGCGGAGCTCTCGGATGCGTTGAAGCATCATCACAGCGGTAAGATTAGGCCTTGTCCTGCCGCTAAATCGAAAGTGAGCAAGTTCCCGTTGGATCGGAGAGAAGCATGATCCCGTCCCGTTAGCTCCGCGTGCTATCGTTGCACCAAACTAACTTCAATACCTGATTACAACTGTGATTTAGAAAACATAGTAAGCGCTTGTAGCCTTTACTAGAAGTGCGTTAGTTGTAGCAAAAGTAGACTTACAAACTTCAACTTGTGTCTACACGATACGTGCCGCGCAAAAAAACCTCTGCAGAACCCCTGCCATAGTATGATTAGTGTATCCTGCTTGAAGTATTACATGTTATACGGTAACCCATGGCGCCACTATGAGCTTCATGAGCAGCGTTCGTTTTAGCTTTCCGGATGTTCCTGCTTTTCTGCTGAATGTTCTGGTCAATTTTGATCAATTGCACTCGAGATCCGTCTTAAGGATGGATAGCAGACTACACTTTGATCCTTTAACTACTTGACGTGCAGTCGTGCAGTCACGTGCTTGGTCCTCCTGCGCGCGGAGCTCTCGGATGCGTTGAAGCATCATCACAGCGGTAAGAGTAGGCCTTGTCCTGCCGCTAAATCGAAAGTGAGCAAGTTCCCGTTGGATCGGAGAGAAGCATGATCCCGTCCCGTTAGCTCCGCGTGCTATCGTTGCACCAAACTAACTTCAATACCTGATTACAACTGTGATTTAGAAAACATAGTAAGCGCTTGTAGCCTTTACTAGAAGTGCGTTAGTTGTAGCAAAAGTAGACTTACAAACTTCAACTTGTGTCTACACGATACGTGCCGCGCAAAAAACCTCTGCAGAACCCTGCCATAGTATGATTCGTGTATCCTGCTTGAAGTATTACATGTTATACGGTAACCCATGGCGCCACTATGAGCTTCATGAGCAGCGTTCGTTTTAGCTTTCCGGATGTTCCTGCTTTTCTGCTGAATGTTCTGGTCAATTTTGATCAATTGCACTCGAGATCCGTCTTAAGGATGGATAGCAGACTACACTTTGATCCTTTAACTACTTGACGTGCAGTCGTGCAGTCACGTGCTTGGTCCTCCTGCGCGCGGAGCTCTCGGATGCGTTGAAGCATCATCACAGCGGTAAGAGTAGGCCTTGTCCTGCCGCTAAATCGAAAGTGAGCAAGTTCCCGTTGGATCGGAGAGAAGCATGATCCCGTCCCGTTAGCTCCGCGTGCTATCGTTGCACCAGACTAACTTCAATACCTGATTACAACTGTGATTTAGAAAACATAGTAAGCGCTTGTAGCCTTTACTAGAAGTGCGTTAGTTGTAGCAAAAGTAGACTTACAAACTTCAACTTGTGTCTACACGATACGTGCCGCGCAAAAAAACCTCTGCAGAACCCCTGCCATAGTATGATTCGTGTATCCTGCTTGAAGTATTACATGTTATACGGTAACCCATGGCGCCACTATGAGCTTCATGAGCAGCGTTCGTTTTAGCTTTCCGGATGTTCCTGCTTTTCTGCTGAATGTTCTGGTCAACTTTGATCAATTGCACTCGAGATCCGTCTTAAGGATGGATAGCAGACTACACTTTGATCCTTTAACTACTTGACGTGCAGTCGTGCAGTCACGTGCTTGGTCCTCCTGCGCGCGGAGCTCTCGGATGCGTTGAAGCATCATCACAGCGGTAAGAGTAGGCCTTGTCCTGCCGCTAAATCGAAAGTGAGCAAGTTCCCGTTGGATCGGAGAGAAGCATGATCCCGTCCCGTTAGCTCCGCGTGCTATCGTTGCACCAAACTAACTTCAATACCTGATTACAACTGTGATTTAGAAAACATAGTAAGCGCTTGTAGCCTTTACTAGAAGTGCGTTAGTTGTAG
>NW_009258153.1:0-4094 GCF_000149755.1 Phytophthora sojae
CCCCTACCTCCCGCATGCGAAGCGGGCGCTCTACCATTTGAGCTAAGCGCCCAGACACAAACCCAAACCGCAACGCAATCGACGCGCTCAGACCAACACACACACACGCACACGCCAACTCGCCACAAAACACACCAAACAAAACGACGCACAACCGCCTCACAGCGCCATCCCTCCACACATCGCCAAGCAAGCCTCCGCACCCATTACAACGATCGTCCTCTCCACCAGCACATTAGCACCCGTGAGTGCGCCAGCATCCACGCCTTGTCGATTCTCCGCGCTCCGCCATGGTCCACTGCCTCACATACCCGAAGCCTCGAACCGCCAGGCCGGGAGCCACCCGCCTCCGAAAACAAAAATGTCAAGCAGCTGGCTGACTCGAACCCTACTCGTCCGACCGGCCAGTGGCCCGGACAGAGGTGACACACAGCACAGAGCACAGAGCACACAGCACACAGCTGGGCGTTTGGTCTGTGGCGCTGACCAGGCTCTCGGTGAGCTGTTTAGCCGGTCTCCCTCATGCCCAAACTCTTGTGGGATCCTGCGCCTGGCAGTCGGCGTGGTTGCCCCACACTCGCCGACAAAAAAGGTGGGTCGTCTGTAAACGTAGGCACCAGCACGCTCGCAGATGGCGGGTGAGCTGTGGGTGGCGGGTGAGCAGGGGTAGGAAGGCTAGGAAGCAAGCAGCGGCGCGAGGGGCGGTAAAAAGTGTTTGTTCGTAAAAAGTGTTGTGTGCCGTAAAAAGTGGACACTGGGGGTATCGATCCCCCTACCTCCCGCATGCGAAGCGGGCGCTCTACCATTTGAGCTAAGCGCCCAGACACAAACCCAAACCGCAACGCAATCGACGCGCTCAGACCAACACACACACACACACGCACACGCCAACTCGCCACAAAACACACCAAACAAAACCACACACAACCGCCTCACAGCGCCATCCCTCCACACATCGCCAAGCAAGCCTCCGCACCCATTACAACGATCGTCCTCTCCACCAGCACATTAGCACCCGTGAGGCGCCAGCATCCACGCCTTGTCGATTCTCCGCGCTCCGCCATGGTCCACTGCCTCACATACCCGAAGCCTCGAACCGCCAGGCCGGGAGCCACCCGCCTCCGAAAACAAAAATGTCAAGCAGCTGGCTGACTCGAACCCTACTCGTCCGACCGGCCAGTGGCCCGGACAGAGGTGACACACAGCACAGAGCACAGAGCACACAGCACACAGCTGGGCGTTTGGTCTGTGGCGCTGACCAGGCTCTCGGTGAGCTGTTTAGCCGGTCTCCCTCATGCCCAAACTCTTGTGGGATCCTGCGCCTGGCAGTCGGCGTGGTTGCCCCACACTCGCCGACAAAAAAGGTGGGTCGTCTGTAAACGTAGGCACCAGCACGCTCGCAGATGGCGGGTGAGCTGTGGGTGGCGGGTGAGCAGGGGTAGGAAGGCTAGGAAGCAAGCAGCGGCGCGAGGGGCGGTAAAAAGTGTTTGTTCGTAAAAAGTGTTGTGTGCCGTAAAAAGTGGACACTGGGGGTATCGATCCCCCTACCTCCCGCATGCGAAGCGGGCGCTCTACCATTTGAGCTAAGCGCCCAGACACAAACCCAAACCGCAACGCAATCGACGCGCTCAGACCAACACACACACACACACACACACACACACGCACACGCCAACTCGCCACAAAACACACCAAACAAAACCACACACAACCGCCTCACAGCGCCATCCCTCCACACACCGCCAAGCAAGCCTCCGCACCCATTACAACGATCGTCCTCTCCACCAGCACATTAGCACCCGTGAGGCGCCAGCATCCACGCCTTGTCGATTCTCCGCGCTCCGCCATGGTCCACTGCCTCACATACCCGAAGCCTCGAACCGCCAGGCCGGGAGCCACCCGCCTCCGAAAACAAAAATGTCAAGCAGCTGGCTGACTCGAACCCTACTCGTCCGACCGGCCAGTGGCCCGGACAGAGGTGACACACAGCACAGAGCACACAGCACACAGCACACAGCTGGGCGTTTGGTCTGTGGCGCTGACCAGGCTCTCGGTGAGCTGTTTAGCCGGTCTCCCTCATGCCCAAACTCTTGTGGGATCCTGCGCCTGGCAGTCGGCGTGGTTGCCCCACACTCGCCGACAAAAAAGGTGGGTCGTCTGTAAACGTAGGCACCAGCACGCTCGCAGATGGCGGGTGAGCTGTGGGTGGCGGGTGAGCAGGGGTAGGAAGGCTAGGAAGCAAGCAGCGGCGCGAGGGGCGGTAAAAAGTGTTTGTTCGTAAAAAGTGTTGTGTGCCGTAAAAAGTGGACACTGGGGGTATCGATCCCCCTACCTCCCGCATGCGAAGCGGGCGCTCTACCATTTGAGCTAAGCGCCCAGACACAAACCCAAACCGCAACGCAATCGACGCGCTCAGACCAACACACACACACACACACACGCACACGCCAACTCGCCACAAAACACACCAAACAAAACCACATCACAGCGCCATCCCTCCACACATCGCCAAGCAAGCCTCTGCACCCATTACAACGATCGTCCTCTCCACCAGCACATTAGCACCCGTGAGGCGCCAGCATCCACGCCTTGTCGATTCTCCGCGCTCCGCCATGGTCCACTGCCTCACATACCCGAAGCCTCGAACCGCCAGGCCGGGAGCCACCCGCCTCCGAAAACCGGTCAGCGCCACAGACCAAACGCCCAGCTGTGTACTGTGTACTCTGTGCTATGTGTCACCTCTGTCCAGGCCACTGGCCGGTCGGACGAGTAGGGTTCGAGTCAGCCAGCTGCTTGACATTTTTGTTTTCGGAGGCGGGTGGCTCCCGGCCTGGCGGTTCGAGGCTTCGGGTATGTGAGGCAGTGGACCATGGCGGAGCGCGGAGAATCGACAAGGCGTGGATGCTGGCGCCTCACGGGTGCTAATGTGCTGGTGGAGAGGACGATCGTTGTAATGGGTGCAGAGGCTTGCTTGGCGATGTGTGGAGGGATGGCGCTGTGAAGCGGTTGTGTGTGGTTTTGTTTGGTGTGTTTTGTGGCGAGTTGGCGTGTGCGCGTGTGTGTGTGTGTGTGTGTTGGTCTGAGCGCGTCGATTGCGTTGCGGTTTGGGTTTGTGTCTGGGCGCTTAGCTCAAATGGTAGAGCGCCCGCTTCGCATGCGGGAGGTAGGGGGATCGATACCCCCAGTGTCCACTTTTTACGGCACACAACACTTTTTACGAACAAACACTTTTTACCGCCCCTCGCGCCGCTGCTTGCTTCCTAGCCTTCCTACCCCTGCTCACCCGCCACCCACAGCTCACCCGCCATCTGCGAGCGTGCTGGTGCCTACGTTTACAGACGACCCACCTTTTTTGTCGGCGAGTGTGGGGCAACCACGCCGACTGCCAGGCGCAGGATCCCACAAGAGTTTGGGCATGAGGGAGACCGGCTAAACAGCTCACCGAGAGCCTGGTCAGCGCCACAGACCAAACGCCCAGCTGTGTGCTGTGTGCTGTGTGCTCTGTGCTGTGTGTCACCTCTGTCCGGGCCACTGGCCGGTCGGACGAGTAGGGTTCGAGTCAGCCAGCTGCTTGACATTTTTGTTTTCGGAGGCGGGTGGCTCCCGGCCTGGCGGTTCGAGGCTTCGGGTATGTGAGGCAGTGGACCATGGCGGAGCGCGGAGAATCGACAAGGCGTGGATGCTGGCGCCTCACGGGTGCTAATGTGCTGGTGGAGAGGACGATCGTTGTAATGGGTGCGGAGGCTTGCTTGGCGATGTGTGGAGGGATGGCGCTGTGAGGCGGTTGTGTGTGGTTTTGTTTGGTGTGTTTTGTGGCGAGTTGGCGTGTGCGTGTGTGTGTGTGTGTGTGTGTTGGTCTGAGCGCGTCGATTGCGTTGCGGTTTGGGTTTGTGTCTGGGCGCTTAGCTCAAATGGTAGAGCGCCCGCTTCGCATGCGGGAGGTAGGGGGATCGATACCCCCAGTGTCCACTTTTTACGGCACACAACACTTTTTACGAACAAACACTTTTTACCGCCCCTCGCGCCGCTGCTTGCTTCCTAGCCTTCCTACCCCTGCTCACCCGCCACCCACAGCTCACCCGCCATCTGCGAGC
>NW_009258153.1:4194-18840 GCF_000149755.1 Phytophthora sojae
CCGGCCTGGCGGTTCGAGGCTTCGGGTATGTGAGGCAGTGGACCATGGCGGAGCGCGGAGAATCGACAAGGCGTGGATGCTGGCGCCTCACGAGTGCTAATGTGCTGGTGGAGAGGACGATCGTTGTAATGGGTGCGGAGGCTTGCTTGGCGATGTGTGGAGAGATAATGTAAAACATGCTTCTTAGCCATGTTTTAGTACGGTTACTGCCTCGACCCTGACTGTCTAAAATTATCATTCAAAATTCTGATTGGAGCGATTTTGTAAAACATGCTAGTTAGCCATGTTTTACACAGAACCATCGCAAAAGGGTTAACGCTTGCCCGTGGATCCTTGTTGTCGCTGAAGTGAAGGTGCTGGCTTATCTGGTCAAATCTAAATCAAGAGCATAGCAAGCACTGTAGACATGTTACAACAGTTTACATCAACACGTATGTTCTCGGTTCCGTGCTGTAATGGGCCTACTTTGGCTCATTACTTTAGCTTACACGTGCGCGCAACTGTAGGAGGAAGCGTAACTTGGTTTAATATAGAGTTTATTATACTCGGGCCTCCGAGTATATATTAATCTAAATAAACGATTCAAATATAGCGCAACTCACCTTCCAGCCGCTGAGCATGCTCCGGTCGAAGATTCGTCAGCGGCTCCATCGTGTCACTCCAGCTCACGAAAAGACGTTTACGACTTGTTGGGTCGATGGTGTAGTCCAGAATCTGGTCAATCTCGTGGTGTGGACCATTGTGTGGCATTGGCTGATCCCATTCTACGAGGTGAAGATAAAGTGCGGCCAAGCGAAACAGTGCAGCTGTTAGGGGTTACCAGATGGGCTCCCACCGAACACGTGCCTGGAGAGCACCCTCGCGGCTGTACTGGACCCCAACAATGCTGGTAGAGTTATGTTGGCTCCAAGGATTGTTCGGGGTACCTGTGGGCGTCTCTTGTCGTCAAGTCAAAGTGTCTCTTTTCTGTACTGTGCCGTTGTCTTCATCTGCGGTCAAGTCAATGATGCTCCTTTCTGTAGCTATGCGAAACCACACTTGTCGGCCATGGTTGGCTGCCCCAACTTGCTGGGCTGCCGGTTGTTCATGAACAAGGCGCTGCTGATGACGCTCTTGATATCGAATAGTATTATCCTGTACATGTAACCCGCTTTCACGCCGTCGTGCAGTTTCTAGTTCCCGTTGTAGCTGCTGCCACTCCTCCAGCAGCTGCTCAACCGTACGAATCTTTTCAGGCCCGAAATGCTGGTCTCGAGGGGCATCCTCCCGTAGCAGCTCATGTATAATAAGAAGCTGTGCCAGCTCTCTTATCTTCAAATGCTGCCCCCGAGAGGTGGGTTGATCGTCCTGCTGCTGCTGGGGTTCGTCTCATTCCCGAACCGGTACGTTTGTAACCACAACTCCTTTTGCCGGCAAAATGGCACCCCATACGGACTACGCAGAAGCTGTGCGCTTACTGGTGGACTCATTCTTCATCCAGGAGAGCAATGCGTTGGAGCGCCAACTACAACTTTTACGGTGCATCCGCCCAGTTCAATACAACCAGTGTACAGTTGTATACCGTCCGACCCTTGTATACAATGTGTATAATTTTGTGTTGACGACACCAACTTTCCAGTTCAACCAGTCCTTTTAATTTTTTATTTCTTGCGATTAACACCGAAACACTCAGGGCGAGAACTACATCGACCCCACTAACCAGGTTCACTGGGTAACCGGCGGCTACGGCTCAGTTCAAACAGTCATACCCTTCCGTTTATATTTAGATCACCTACCCACCATGTCAACCGTTGTCATATTCTGTAACCTTCGGTAATTCTCTCGAACCGGAGCGCTCATATCCCACTGCAGTCACCTATGTGCAAACTTACCCGGATGCCGTCAAGGCACGATTTCTCCACGCTAACAGGGTTGGCCTCAGCTGGAAGGACGCTGCTCTATCCAACGGGGTCAAGGAGAGGACGGCACGTGGCTGGGTTCAGCGTGCCCGAGCGACGGGAAACTACGACGTCCATGATTCGCGGCGTGGTGGAGCTCGCGACCGCTAGATGATGCAAGAGTTCGTCGATTTCCTCGTGGAGAAGCTTAGCGACAACTGCCACCTAACGCTGCATCAAATGAAAGACCTACAGACAACGACTTACAAAGCCGACACACTGAATAGTATCCTCCTATATTAAGCTTCCATCGACATTAAAACCCGGCAGGGTTTTAATTGGACGAAAAAAAATCATTTGTACAAAACCCAGAAATTATCCATGTGTTTTGTAAAGATAAGATGCTATTATCAGATCAATACCTCAGGATACCTAGGAATTGCTTTCTCGAAGCTACGAATTACGGTGGTTTCCGCTAATTCTTCCCTGGCCGCAATTGTAGACTCAATAGAGGACTTTCGGAAGCTCGTAGAGTTGCGTTTCAGTTGAGATAGACACGGTTATTGCAATCTCAACTCTATAAAATTTGTCTCGTTTCGGGACTATTTTGCGTTCAGTTTCACTTTCGGCGACCGCTGCAGCCAAAAATCTGAAGAGCGCCACGATGCCCAAGACGAAGAAGCAGCCCGGTACCAACAGCGACTCTGAAGGCGCGGAGACGATACCGGCGCTCCAGCTGCCACAGACAGCTACGCTTCTGGACCAAGAGGATCATCACCTTCCACTCGTTGACCCCGATCGCCCCGCAGTGCGTCAGAAGTTTCCCGCGGTTGACGATATCGTTTTAAAGGCTGTCAACCTCTACCGCCACTGGACCGCACCCGCTGGTACATCCAACGGAATAATGAACGTGTTCAACCAAATTGCTGCTCATTGTCTACTTGATCCTGCGTTCGGTCTGAAGAAACAAGGCCCAGCCATGCGCACGCGATTTACTACGCTGATGAGCCAGTTCAAAGCCGACCAATACCAGTCCATGCGGAAGTCCGGGACCGTTGAGGAATATGAAGAGCGTGAAGTACTGCTGCAAAATATCCTCAACCAAATCCAGGACTGGAATGAAAAAGAAGCTGAGAAAAAAGAGCGAAAGTCCGCTAAACAGCGAGGGATAGAGAGTTCAGGTGCGCTGCTACGCCGGCTCGCGATCGGAGAGCTCGCAAAGGACGACGACGACGAGGACCTTGACGATTCGTCCTCACCACGCGAGGCCGTTCATGACAGGGGTGGAGGTGCTGATCAAGTGGCGTCGATGGCAGTTCCTGCTGAATCTGCCGCTGGTGTCGAGCTGCCACCTTCGGTTACCCCGCAAAAGCGCAGAGATACTCAAAGTAAGAGCCGATCAAGTGGTCGCAAAAAAATCACCAAGCGAGAGCAACTTGGGGTTGTGACGAATGCTTTGGCAGGTGCTCGTTTAGGGGCTGGAGAAGAGGAGAAGGCAGAGTACGAGTACAAGACAAAGCGACTCGAACTTGAGCGCGAACAACAGCAGCAAAAGCTGCAACATGGACAAGATGACGCTGCAAAGCGTCGTGATCACGAGCTGGCACTTGAAGAACGTCGGATGAAAGCAGACGAAGAAAGAGAGAAACGAATGCACGAATTTCTATTGAAAATCCTGAGTGAGCAGAAAGACTGATACTTAGATCTGTCGCTCGCCTTGGATGAGCTGAAGGTAGTAGTCGATAGGAGGAGGTCGTAAGCCGAAATACATTGAGATTTGATTGCCGAGAGGTTGCGAGCACGTATGACAATTCAAAAGTAAGACACCCACTACAAAGTTTCTGCCCACGGCAGCTTGGCGCACACGTTGCTTTTTATCCCAGTTGAGAAACTCCCACAAGATTTTAAGTCTCCCGAACCCCCACTCAACCCCGTCGCGCACACTACTCATGTTGCTGTTGCAGCGTGAACTCGATCCACCGGTAATCGTAGTTGGCGAGCACATGTAGGCACCGCATCCATACGCAGGATCCCCGTATATGAGCTTACCCTCAAATGCATCATCTGGGTCCTCCGCCATGACATCCAAAATTCCACTGAGGCTTAATAGAGTGGAATCATGCTTCCGACCTTCAACGAGGCCGTAAAGACTTACTATAATCCCGTCAGGAGCTTGAACACTCTGCCAGTTGAAACAGTGCCGCCTAGGATGTCCATTATATACGGACCTTTGGAGATTTTCATTTGCAATGGTTTGTTCTTCGCGAGCACTTGGGCGGGAAATGCATTGCTTGGTGCCATCAATAAACCCCCAGCAAGTACGAAGCGGGGCTCCTGCAGCATGCGTGGCATCGCAGTATTTGTCGATGCGCTCTTTGATAAGGGCATCGTGGAAGTACAATATATCTCTGTGATTGTCATACCAAATCTGCACTGTTGCCGCAAAAACCCTGCTGTAGGCTGCTGTAGATCTGCCAAACTCACTAGCAACAGTAAATAGTTTGGACGCTTCCGACAATCTCCTGCACACCATGGCAAGTGCTTCTACTGGAGGAACGTTGTCGCCTTCAGTCGTTCTTACGCCATCCACAGGGAGTTGCAGCTTGGACGAAAGTTGACGTAGCCCATTCACTGTGAAACGGTATCGAAGCCTTGCTACAGCATCATCGAGCATCTCGTCGAAGACACGAGAGGTATCGACGGACGGGCAGCGTCGCGAAGCCTGAAGCAGTGCATGCGCGAGAGAGTCTGCATAATGCGTGCGAAGCGTGTCTTGTTGCCGCGGGCGAGGAGCCATGCCTGGCTTAGAACTACCACTGCTTGATCTGCGGTTAGCTTGGGTCCGATGAACATGCTATTCGTGTACGCTGTGGTTCTGAAAGTGAAATGGCTGTTGGGCTAAGTCGGCCATTTGCTCAAACCTATCCACTGTTGAGATGAGTTTCGCCCCCTAATCCTCTCAGAACTGAAAGTGAATCCGAAACGCGTGCGATTTGGGGGCTCCGAAAGTCCTCTAATTGCACGGAGGCGCTTTTGTTTTGCAGTGCCTCCTGTAACACCCTGAAACTTGGATCTAATTTTTGCTTTTAGTGGGCCAATCACGCCAACGTCGAGGGATGAAACGACTATCAATTTGCTATGCCGCCGACACGTTTTTGGGCTGTCAAAGGCCGCAAGGACCCCGCCCGAATTACCAAGATGACGAAGCACACTGGTCGAATGACAACAGTCTTTACTGTTCGCGGTGATGGTAGTTTTTTTATTTTTTAAATTCTGAAACGGGTATTTTTTGCTAACACATTTTGTATTATATGTTTTAGGGCATAAGCTGCCAATTCGCTTCATCATCCGAGGCAAGCTCGGCGGTGATATCGACAGCGACGAGCTGCCACACTATCCACCCGGTCACTACTACACTGTCCAGGAACATGCCTGGATGGACGCGGTTGGATGGAGATTTTTATGTGAGTAATGTGTTAAAACATGAAGTCGATGGACCCGCTGTCCTCCTCCTTGATAATTTTGACTCACATGTTTCGGAGGAGGGGCAGCGGGTCGTTTTCGAAGAAACAAATGCTGTAGTGGTGCCTTTCCCGCCTAATACGACGGCGGTTTGTAAACCGACGTTAAATAGTGTCGTAGGGCACCATGCCGAGTACTTGATCCAAAGTTCAATGGAAAACTCAGCACGTTACTCAAGCAGCTCTCCCGTCGGAAGTTTGGCTTCTTGAGGCTTTTGAGAAGTCGTAACTAAATAAAAACAAACATCAATTGAAAGAATAATTAATCGATTAAAATTTAACTCCAAACCATGAAAACCAATTTACCGTGTGCAAATGCGCTGACACATTTTTCTAGCGAGTGCTCAGGGCTTTTGTGGCTGTCCATGTAGCTTGCACACCACTCAGGCTCTAGTAGCCACATGTAGTTGATTATTACATGCGTCGATAGGGCCTAAATAACACACGCCGCAACAGTCAGTATTAACTCGTAAAAGCAAGTACTAGAATGATATATCAACATTTTCCTCTCTGCGCGTGCTCTTCATAAATGTAACAAGGGCTGGGACGATAGGAAATATTTCCTTGCGCCCCTGCCCCTTCAGAGCTGGCGAACGCGTAGTGTAGATGAACAAGCCAAGCAAAAGGCATGGGTATTCATGTGATTATTAGCATTTCGAGCGATGGGCTTATTTTTATGGATGAAGGGTTGAGTTGTACAAGGCGCCGCAGGCCAATCACTTCATACACCGCTTGCTACGCTACTTGCAAATCGAATACCCATTGGAAAGTGTTTCGTTACCGTTTTTGACAATGCTCTTTATCACAACAGTGTCGAGGGCGCGTTTGAGGAGAATATTGCAGGCGCACGATGCCTACGATTGCGACCGTACTCACCGAGTCCTAGCGGCACCGAAAACCCTTTTTCGGCGTTCAAGGCTGACTGCCATTCTTTTTGTACCACCGGACTCAACAGTTACGGCGCATCGCGAGGGCTTTCTGTACAGGACTGGGTCTGACTGTTTTGAACCGAAAAATTGGTGTCGTCAACACAAAATTATACATGGTATACGAAGTTCAGACGGTATACAATTGTATACTGGCTGTGTTGAACTGGGCGATGCCAAGTACGGACTGTAGAAAGGTGTACAACACGCAATCTGCTTCGGGGTTTTATCTGAACCCGAAAACTTAGCTGCAAACAATGATGTCATTTCCACAGCAATTCGTCGATACGAACAGAATATGACGACGGTCGCACCCTGTGACGAGCGCCTCCTTTCTCCCTTTGGTCGCGCATTCCGATGGCACGAAACGGTTGAAAAATAATTCAGTGGTGATTTAGCAGACATTTTTGACTCGACAAAATTTGACCCTGCCAGCTCTCTCAAAATGTTTTTTCCCGTCGTATGCAGATACTGGAAACTTGGCCAGTCTCTAATTGGGACCCGCTTCTACTTGTTTGAGCGGATTCTCTCTTCAACAGGAGATGACATGGCCAAGCGTTTCCTCATCAACCGCATACAAGAAGTGGGGAACGCTACTCGTCAAAATATGTGCGCCTGGTGAGGTTACGAGTAGAGTTGCTGCATTAAAGTATTAAGCACGAATGTCTGCACTCGTTTCGCTCCACCAACTTCTCTAAATATTGCGTCAAAAAAGAGAGCGAACGAGTTTCAATTCTTTCTGAAGGAGGGCGAGCAGACACCTTTCGGGGCCTTAGAAGAGGTGATGAGACTGGGATCAAGCATCCTGATGGCACCAGAGCGCCGTAGTCTGCCCAAGTTTGCTTGGTCAACGTCGAACCCCCAATTTGATGTCGTTGGAATGGATGGAGTAGCCAGTAGCATCAATGATATCGCTATGACTGGCAAAACGCTGATACAAGAGGCGGCTGCACTGCAGGTGCAGCAGCAAAAGCTTCGAAGCTCTATGTATGCGCTTGCGCCGGTGGACTTTCGTCTGGAAGGTCACAATTCGCATCGTGACCTGCCCCCCCCCCCCGAAGAGACCTGGCGAGGAGGTTGAGGGTTGGTTAGACAATGGAAGTCGCTAGCCCGTTCACAAGGAATATAGTGGTAAGAGGATATAAGTAGTGGTCGCGAGTATATATCGTGGCTCAACCAAATCGCAGACAAGAACGTCAAAGTCGCAACTCAGCCCAATCGCAGACACGATGCCCCTTCATCCCACACGCACTAGTACAAGAAACCCACCAACGCAATTTCTACATACACATTTAGTTCTCTTTAGCTCGTAGCCATCTCAATGTAGCTCTGCCTACGCTATACGGAGAGAAAATCGGCGAATTTCGTCGACGGAGCTGAGATTTTCAAAGGGTATATTTTTGACCATGTCGAACTCAGGTTTAGTATCCAAACATATGTTGTAGATGATATTACCACTCAATTAGGGCCAAAATTAGTATATCTTCGTGCCCCACGCGAAGCATATTTGCATTATCGGTGGCTAACTCAACATCCAGGTGGAGTTACAAAAAAACTGAAAATACCATCGAAATGCGGAGAAGAAGACGAATCCAGCAAAAAAGAACGGTAAAAAAGCATAAGCACAGAATTCAATATATAAAACAGGTGGTAATTGCTTTCTGATAAAGTCCATTTTTCAGTGTGACATGAAAAGGGGTAATGGACGGTTGGCATCTAATTCATTTGCATTGATTATAGCTGAGTTCGATATAGACGGGGTGGTCGTCTCTCACTTTTTATCAGTTTCTGCAACATGATTTGCCACATCGGTAAGGATGAAAATTTAGTATCGCATTTTGTATGGTCAAACCAGCCCTATTCAGCGGGACACGAAGAGATAGTGTAGAGAGACGACTTGGCCTTCGCCTTGCGGGCCGCCTTGCGCTTTGCAGCGCCTGCCTTCCGAGCAGCCCGGACAACCTCGCCCAGGCTCGCGTGCTCCTCCGGCGGCAGCCCCTGAGACCTACGCGACTGGCGCGATGCATCACCACGTCCCTCGCCATCGCGGCCTTCCTCGCGCATGTCTTCTGTACAACACTGCCATGTTTTCTGTACAGCACTGCCATTTCATATTAAGCTACTCCTAGGGCGGTTGAGGTAGTCACCACCTAGTGCTTTGTTGATAGGCTACCGAGTGATAGGAAGGACTGTGTTTTGTATTGATTCGGCTTTTTCCCTCGTGATTGAGGGTGGTGCGCGATTGATTGAGGGTCTTGGACTTGCCAGTGTCCTGGATCTACCCTCTTTGTTGACTGGTGTGTAGGCCCCACCGTCCAAGGGCCAACCAAAGAATAAGTGACGGTTCTGTGTATTTTATATTTGTGTATAACTCTGTATTGTTAAGGTTATCTCTCCGGATTCAGGCTGAGGAAGCTGCGTTCTGAAGTGTGCGTTGGCTCCACTTCCTGGTCCTAGCGATATTATCCTGTTTCCCGCAACTCATGCAGTGCAAGTCTCACGTTCTAAGACAAACGACACCCAAAGGGATTCCACGAGGAACACACGCCACCCGGGACGACACCAAGCACTCGTCCAGGGTTGTTTCGAGGGGACAAGTCTAGATCCTTTTCGGGCCACTGTACACCTGGGCGGCAAAAGGCGTTCACCCGCCTCGCCTCAGCTGGTGCGCGTGCCCGGATTCGAATCGTTTGGGACTTCACTGAGTTGTGGATACATTTATTGTTAGGATTGAGATTGCGAAGTCCACTAACTCTCTGACCGAAGTGTTTATGGCGAGAGAAAGCGGAGGACAAACACCCCAACTAGAATATGAAATAAAGCTTATCAACCCTGGCCGTGCGACAACTCAGGTACTCGCCTTAACTTGATCTGATACTTACTATGAGAGCTCCACACACGACCCTTACGCTGATAGCCGAGGTGCCCTGAATGCAGGGGAAGAACCGAAGTCACAAGGCTCCTTTGAGTCTGAACCAGCTCTCAATAGCTTGGCCCCCAACCGAAGACACTTGCGCTGTCCTCGGGAAAACGAACTCTGTTTGGTCTTATCTTTGTAGGCTATCACTAATCGTAACATGCAGTCTTGGAAGTTTTATCTTGGTTTCAGTATGGTTTGTCGTCGGTTGAGTCGCAAAGATCCAGCGGGGATCGGCAGCACAGCTGGGAGGGAGTTCAAGGTTCCATGTCCAGAGAAGATCTTGGACGGTCGGCTTGGTCGGTCGTTAATGTCTTGGGTTTGTATGGTCAGATCTTGGAGTTTGGAGAGTCGTCCATTCGGGATACACGTTGTCGATTCAGGATACATGGACTTCGGTCAGGCAGCTTAGGCATCGACGAGCTTGGTCGGGCACCTCTTCGGCTCTTGCAGCATGACTGGCTCGATCTTGTGTGTGTGTGTGTGGGGGGGGGGGGGGCTCCCAGGCTGGCAGACTTCAGGGTTATCGATCTTGGTCCAGCCTGGATGCACCTTGATCATCCTGATTCAGGGCGCTGAGTGCATATCCAGGCTGCTCCCACCACTTGGATCCTGGATCCAGCTAGAACCAGGCACCCCCGGGACACCCGGATGCACGTGCATCCGCCCTGTAATATATATAATTCACACACCACACTTAATTCCACATCTACTAATTTCGTTCAACTACCAACTCCTTTCTCTTCATCATACAACCCACTTTTATCTACCACCCTTACTATCATTTCTTAACCTCGTTATTCACATTTCACCTCATATCCACCATTTATCCAAATCTATTCACATTTCACCTCATTTCCACTATTCAACAACAACTATCCTTTTTTCTATACAGTCAAACCTGTTTATATGAGGCCTGTTGGTGACCATCTACTACAATCACTCATATAAAATGGACTCAGTAAAAAATATTATGTGGTGCACGTAAAGAAATCGTGCATAGTTTGCTGCCGCTTTGCCTTCACCGTAGTCTCTCGAACCAAAGCGGTCACGGTCTGTAAAGCTCTTCGTTCTCTGTCAGTCTGCTCTCCGCATTGCAGCAGAAATACAGCCAGCTCCATGCAGTGTCTCAGAGCAATGGCAGGTTGAACTGCGGGTTCCTGTTCCTCCTAATCTTCCTGCTCGTCCTGCGAAACTGCATCACTTCCTGCCGCTTCGTCCACTAGCACATCTGGCTCGTGCACAGGAACGTCTTCGTCCACTGCCAGATACTCACTAGCGCTAACAGCGCCCTCCCACCTCGATAGCATCGCCTTTAACTCCTCCATCTCGTTGCTGGATACCTCCTCAATGTAATCCGTGTCACCACGGGTCCTTCCTAGCATCTTTCCTCCCAAAATGCGAGTCTTGACCCAGCAATTTGTAATTGTCGTTGGCGTCACACCCGCCCAAGCATCAATGGAGAATTGAACAGCTTCCAGTACGTTGATCTTGCGTGTAATTTTAGCTTCAAGTGCATCCAAACACCACCGCACAAAATACTTTCGGTACCGAGCCTTGAACGACCGGATAATACCTGAATAAAAAATCACCGTAATAGAGTTGGTTAGTTTAGGCTACACCACAATATAGATAAAATATTTACCTGCATCCAGCGGCTGTACGGCGGATGTCATGTTAGGAGGGAGGAAGTGAACAGTCACATGAGTCAGGTTTCGTAGAATCTTGTGGCATGAAGCATTGTCGACTAGAAGTAGGACCTTGCGATTGGCGGCCGCCATTCTCATGTTGAAGAGGTGCAGCCATTCGTCAAAAATGACGGATGTCATCCAGGCGTTCTTGGAGGACTTGTACAATATAGGTTTACCTTTAATCGCCGCTCCCTTTTTAAAGCACCTCGGGTTCTTGGCCGTACCGATGACTATTGGGTCGAGCTTGTCGGAGCCAGTCGCGTTGCAGCAGAAGGCTAAAGTCAAACGTTGCTTCTCCTTTTTCTTGCCCTTGCGAATAGTCGTAGCTAGCGTTCGATTAGGCGCTAAGCGATAGAAAAGCGCCGTTTCGTCGAAGTTGAACACATTCTCGGGTGTAAACTGCGCCACCAACTCTTGTAGTTCTAGCCTCGCATCTCGCACTTCATCAGCTTCTACAGCGCCACCTTCGCCGTGTAGCGTATGGGAGCGGATCCCATTGCGCTTCTTAAAGCTTTGAAGCCAGCCGTTGCTTAGCCGGAGTTGCGTGGCATCGATGCCTAAGCGCTCCGCCAGCTCATGCGCCTTCAGCAGGAGCACGTCGTCCGCCATCGCAGTTTTAGCTTCGTTCTGAAAGAAAAATCCCCTCAGTTCCCGCTCGAACTGAGGGAATTTCACTCGGCGCCGCTTGGTCGCACTCAGGTCGACGTGGCTGAAGTAGGAAGAAGGCAGGTTGCGCAGTCGGGCGAGTGTGGCACGGCTGACCCGGGCCTTGAAAGTTGCGTAGATCCACTCGGCGAGCATGGGGTTGTTCATGCCAGGATTCTGCTTGAGCTTTAGGTGCACTTGGAGCTTTTGTTCTAGCGTCAGACAGGTGCGAGGAGACATGGCGAGCGAAGAAGGCTTGCGGTAGGCTTTGAGTGTTGAGCAGTGGTGCTTTGAAGAGTGTGTGGCCGTGAGCAGTGTGAATCAAATAAACAGGTGAGACCTAATTTGGTCCCCAAAAATGTGACTCATATACCTTGTATGCATATAAACAGAGATCATACAAAAACTAAGTGAAATATTTGGTAGCGACAAAGCCTGCATCAAATAAACGGCATGGCTCAAATAGAGAGGATCATATAAACAGGTTTGACTGTATTCATTTTCACCACCATATACATCCCCTACTAAATTATACACTTTCAACTAAACACATCTATTCTACTTCATACATGACACGATGCGGCTCCAGGTTTCAGCCCGAGCCCCATCCCACAGCGGTGGGTATTATGGGTATCCGGGGGTCCCGCTGCCATGTACCTTAATCCTTATGTGCTTACTGACAGCCAAATTCATGATTTGAAGTGGGTCTATCCATGTCCATAAAAGTTACCTGCATAGAGAATATATGTGAGGTGTGCAAAACTATATAAGAGACGTGAATGTATTATTAAAGTGAAATATCTACATCATCAGTGTCAGCTTCTGTGTCGGAGAAACTGAGCTCGTCGTCCGATGAAACATCACTAACAAAGCTGTCTATCAATCGCAGCTCATACTCAGTAATAGCGTCGACTTCAGGCTGCTGTAGGTTAGACTCGGGGGCTCCGCAGGCAGCAATCCGCGCTAAAATGTGCGCTTTTCGGAATCCGTTCTTGATTGTCGACGCTGAAAGTTTTGCCCAGCTCGAGCATACCCATTCGCACACGGTAGTTCGGGAAGGGGGCTTAAATTTGAATGCCTGAGTCGATCCAGTGTGTTCGCAGTTGCTGCTGCAGGGTATTTACCCATTCGCAGCGTAGATAGGACTAGAATGGCCAGTTCCCAATATCCGCCGGTTGGCAAGTCGATGTACACGGCGGTGGAACTCGGAGCAAATGCACGTCGATAGATGCAGCGTAAGTCTTGACAGCCGGGGTCCAGTGGCCCGAAAAGTCGTCGATGAGCAGGATGACCGGTTGCCATGGACGTTCGTAAAGCCCAATATCATTGTCTTTCATGATAGCTTGCGCTTCCGTCCACACATAAATACCAAAGCCGCGTCATTTCCCCAGTTTGCCTGGTCCCACCTTTCACAGTTGACCAGTTTGATTTGAGAACCATATACGGCGGGGATTTCCCCCCGTCGGAGTCCCCTAAGAGCATAGCAGTCACGGGTTCTTTATCTTTCCCTCCATGCCGCACCCACACGGGTTTTGAACCGCAAGGATTTATTGTACCCTTTGGTAGATATTAAAAAAATACTTCTGTAAAAATACAGCAGTAATTATTAGTATGAGCGCATTCAACTACTACTACAGTTTAAATAATAATGAAAGCAGCAATGTACCTGTTTGGTCGGCGTTAAAAACCTTTTGGACTCGAAGCTCTAGCATCTTCTGCTGAACTTCAATACCAAAGTTGACAGCGGCCTCGTTTGCTGCTTCTGGGGTGACTTGCCCCTGTCGTGTCCGCGCGCGAATACTAAGACGGTGTCGACGTAGAAACCCTTTCCGCCAGTGCCATGAGCCCTCAAATGCTTCAATACCTAAGTCCTCTGCGACCTCAGCCCCTTTCAGACGCAGCATCGTGGCACTGACAGGAACGCCATCTTTACGCAGTAAATTTATCCACTGCATAATAGCAGTCTCCGCCTCGCGAGGGAGTATGGTCGCAACCCCGGGCTCCCTCACATACTTCAGGGCAGCAACAGTCGGAAGTTGGCAACGCTCCTCATAGAGCGATACGTTGGACCGCCAGTCGTAAAGTAGTTTGCGGCGCTGCTCCTTGGCGTCACCGCTAAGCTTTGGATAGAAATGACGCAGCGTCTCCTTCACATCTTTGCAGCTGATAAGGTGCTGAGCAACTTCTAGCTTGTGCTGATTCGAGAAACTGGAGCGGGTATGCTTGACCTTCTTTCTACCGTCCCCGCTAATGAGAGATCTGCCTTGGTGTTGCGGCATCGCCGCGAGTCGTAGAATAAAGAAAACTAAAGGAGAACTGAACCTGTTAGTAAGCACATAAATTGCGATCGCACGATTTTTTGAGCTATGCTATTGGTTGAACGACTTGTCGGTAATGACTGAACGTCAGGAAGCACATAAGGATCACGGTATCCGGAACCTAAAAATCTGGACATATAGGTTTTCGTATACGATGAATTCAGTTGTACTACTCTCAAGTGTCAGAGACGGGTCAATTATACCAAAATAAGATTGGAGCCAATATTGGGAACGAAGACATGAAAATCTGGGCGTATATGCTTTTGTATACGGGGAATCCAATGGTACCACTGACATGTGCCAGAGTCGGGTTAGTTATCCATTATATGATAGCTGCTAGTTTCGGGCATACGAAGGTTACACTTTGGGAGTTGCCAGTTTATCCGTATATAATACAAGTGTAGTAGAATATGAGAAGTGGTGAACGTAATAGTTAGTGTAAGTATAAGTTGATGGTTAACAGTGGTAAAAAAACAAATTATCTACCTTTCAGTCGATAATAAACCAAATTTTGTACTATAATCCAAAATATCTACTCAAATGTAATTTAGTTTAGGTATGCTGAAGTATATGGTTAGAAGTATATTGTAGTTCATTATTTATAGTGGAGTGGGTGATTGCGGAATGAGCTTGAGTTTTCTTTCTCCCAACGTGAAGAATTGACGAATAGTCAATTTCCTGATTGACGTGCCGTGACTCGGCGCGTCTAACCTTGAGGGGGGATGGTGTACCAGGGTTACACGCACAAGTG
>NW_009258154.1:0-17818 GCF_000149755.1 Phytophthora sojae
CTGCTTCACACGATTGAGTAATTTTTTTATCATACAGAAGTTGATCGCTGTAATTTTACTATAATCAATGTTCATCTGATATCCTTCAATGTCGTTTTCATCCACTTTCTTCAGATTTTCATTTGGTGTCATTGAGAGTAATTTTATGTATCCAGCTGCATACAAATCTTGACTAATGAAACCAATTTTTGGAATTGTTTCATCTGACCCTTTGTATTTGTATTCATAAACATTTAGATCATAGAATTTATCGCAATAATCAGTGTCTAATTGGTCGATAATGTCCTTACATCTACGATCCGATGTACAATAAATCGACGAACATTGAATAGGACCACCAAACATAGCAGCAACGCTAACTGTAACTGGACCCAATTGACTTGTTGTATAAGCTGTGCTTGTTCCTTGGGCATATAACTGACCACCAACATTAAATGTATTCGAAATGGTTCCACTAACGTGTAGAGTTGTACTTGGTGTTGTTGTACCTATTCCCAGTCGTCCATTTGTATCAAGAATCATTTTAGTTGAGTTATTGACTCCGAATCGCAAGTCATTATTAGTCAAATTGCCCATCCAAGTAGCATTTGTGGTAGTTGTATTTGCTCCAGAGTTAATTTCAATACAAAAATCTATTGGAGACACATTGTTTGATTGCAAATCTAATACTTTCTGGTATGAACCATCAACATAGTTTGCGGAACCAAAACAAGTAATTCCAGCGTTGGCTGTAGCATTAACAGCAATAGCTCCAGTTGATAAACAACGTAAAGTCTCTGATAAATTATTGGTCGCTGATTGAGTCAGAAACACTAGATCGCCAGCCGCAGCTGCTGTTCTTTGACATAAAATTACTCCATGAGGCATGCCATCGCTAAGAGCGTTTCTAAAAGCTATTCCTGCAGCGTTATATTGACCATTTGCATTAGTTGTAGCCAGTATATTTAATCCAAAAGCACTTGCATTAGTAGTTCCGGTAGTCGTTGTAGCATCAGAGCTCGTTAAATTTACTTTTGCAATATTCGTGATGTTTCTGTTTGAATCAACCACAAGAGCTTTACTTGCAATTGCCGTCCCAGCGGTCGCTCCAGATAAAAAGTTTAATTCAGTAGCCGACGATGTAATTAATGTTCCACCAAGCTTTAATCCAATAGTAGATGCATTATGATTTAAAATATCTACATTACCAGAAGTATCGCATTGTAATCGTCTTGTATTGTTTGAATTTAAAAAGAAACTATGGCTTGTAAAAGAGCCAATATCTTGAGCACCACCACTATTTTGAATGGTTAAGCGAAAGGTACTCGTTGAGGTTGTATTACTGATTGAAAGTGGAGTCGTTCCATTCGTTATCGCGAGCGAACTCGGTAATGTTAAATCTCCAGTGGAAGCAATGTTTGGTTGTGCAGCTGTAGACAGAGTTCCGGTTAATGTTGTAGCACTTAGCGATGAAATTCCAGATACTGCACCTGATGAACTAATTGTCATTCTTCCTGTATTACTTGTTTGAAAGACTAAATTGTTTGCTGTAGATGTTCCAAAATAAGCATCCCCATTGTTAAAATGAAACAGAGCACATGTTGAAGTACCATTTATAGATCTAAACGATTGCCCATTAGCAGTTAAAGTAGCGGTTATTAATCCTGTCGTATTCAATGATGTTAAAGTTCCAACTGAGGTAATATTTGGCTGAGCAGCTGTTTGAAGTGTTCCAGTAATTGATGTAGCCGTAAGAGTCGCTAAAGTTCCAATCGATGTAATATTGGGCTGAGCAGCTGTTTGAAGGGTTCCATATAAAGTTGAAGCGGATATATTCGTAGCTGTCAATGTGTTATTAACAGCTACATTTCCATTCGTTAATATTGACATTTGCACAGATCCATTATTTGATGCAAAAGTCAATGGATGATTTGAAAACGTTTGGAGACAACATTGAGTCCCATCGAACCACTGCTGATAAATTACTGTTCCATCAGTGATTTGATACAATGAGTTTGTTAATGCTGTCGATCCGATAATATCTAATTGTTTAGCTGGAGATGTATTATTAATGCCTACTAATCCAGTGGATCCTATCGTTATTTTTCTATTCCCATTTGTTCTCAAATGAAACTTATTCGCTGTTGTACTGCCAAATGTCTGATCTCCAGATACAGAATCAACAGATAATGAGCATGTGCTACTGGACAGGGAGTTATTACAAGTTATAGGAGTAGATCCACTAATAGTGAGTGTTGATGAAATTGTTCCCAATGATGTAATGTTAGGTTGTGCAGGTGTTTGAAGCGTTCCTGTTAATTGTGATGCTGAGAGATTATTAATGTTCGCGATGTCTCTGTTAGAGTCAACCGCAATCAATTTCCCAGCGGAAGCTGTTCCTGGTGTAATACCTGACAGCACACTCAAATCAATCATTGTTCCATTTTGATAGATATTTCCAGTGATGTACAAATCCGAAGTGTAATTCACCCCATTTCTTTTGTTATATCGCAAATCGCCAATACTAATAGTCAAGTAATCCAATAAGCCGATATAGTCTGATGGATTGTATAAGGATGGAATATAATTAGGTGGTAGCATTTTGTAAAACGATCCTTTATATAATATAACAGATAGATTTGTCATACAAGATGAGTTCAATTCCTGATTTTGGTGGAATGCTCCCAAAGGAGTTTAAGAAGAAATCGTTTGGAGTAAACGAAAAGCTTGGTATCCAGAAGCTTTTCCGAATGATAGTTTTAGGCCCAAGCTTCTCTGGTAAATCAAATCTAGCTTTTCATATACTTAAAGAGTCTCCACACGTCTATAGTCACCTTCATGTCATAGCACGCAATCCTGACCAAGAGTTATACGATTACATCAAAGAGAAACTACAAGGTTTTGTAACGTTTTATGATCCCGATGCCCCTCCAAGTGTTGATGCTATCAAAGAGATTCCAAATGCTTTACAACTTGTTATTATTGATGATTATTCCAACGATAAAAAGCTACAGAGAGATTTATTCAGTCATTTCTTTACTCGAGGAAGACACAAAGGACTTTCAACAATCTTCATAGCTCATAGCTATTTTGCTACTGACAAGATGATTAGATTGAATTCTGAATACATTGCTATTCTAAAAGCAAATTCAAAACGCGATCTACAGCTAATTTTGAAAGATTTCAATCTACCTGGAGTAAGTGAAGATGATATCTACAGGTATTACAAACAAGCAACATCTGAAAAGGGACAGATGTTGTTTATAGACTCTGTAAAGCAACGAATTCGGAAGAATTTCAAAGGTGAAGTTTTTAATTAATTTCTCTCATCGAATATAACCGTAAACAAAGTTTACTCTGCAATCTTCAATTCCTACAGATCGAATATTAGAACGATGACGAGCACTATCATTTTTAATCGTAATAACATTGTTTCCAATGGCTTGAATAATACATTCAGATTCAACTTTACTGGATCAAGCGTGAATTTCAAAAATCAAGAATTTGCTCTGTCGAGCCTGCAGATTTACAACTCTCAATTCAACATTAATGGAAGTTTATACAGCAACAACACGTTCAGCGTTTTAGTTCCAACCGCAGCTACTTATCAAACTGTTTCGATCACGCTTCCGAATGGGTACTATTCGTATGCAGATATATCAAACTACATTCAGTCTCAGTTAGTTAGCATTGGTGCATACTTGATTGATTCTCAAGGTAATAACGTTGTGTATATCGCTATGAGAGAAAACGCAACGTATTATTCATGCGAAATTACTTGCTTAGCAACACCAACTTCTGTTCCAAGTGGATATTCACGTCCATCGACTGGTTTATACTCATTAACCGGAACTGGATTACCAACCGCTACTAATACTCCTCGAATCACTGTTTCAAACAACGGATTTTCAAATGTGATTGGATTCAGTCCAGCAACGTACCCATCAAGTATTCAAACAACAAATCAAGTATTTTTGAGCAATATCTCTCCACAAATTAATCCCGTCAGCAGTTATTTAATTCGTTCTAATCTTATTAACAATCGGGTTAGCACACCACCTGATATTCTGACTTCGTTCAGTCCTCAAGGAACATCAATTGGTCAGTTGATCTCAATTCAGCCACCTGAATATCAGTGGCTCTCGATTAACGATGGAGCATACAGCAATATTACTCTGAGCATCGTCGATCAAGACTTTAACAATGTTAAATTTGAAGACCCCAATTCATTGATAATGCTATTAATTCGTGATAGAAAGGCTCCATAGGAGCCCAAGTTATTTTCAATAACTAAAACAATAATTGTAATTATATAGACTCGATAATTAGTAAGACTAAGAAATCTCGATTTCGTGTCTTGCGCCACTCAATCTTCGATTTAATGTTTCCAAGTTTTAAATCTCTCCGCGATCGAAAAAATAAATTGAAGCAACTCGCTGAGGAGAACAGTGAGGAGCTTCAATTAGCACGCATTAAGAATGATCGATACAAACTAACGCAATGGGCTACTGATCTGGATCAAACTATAGATAATTCGAAACTTCAGCAATTGCTAAGGAAAGTAGCTCCAACAATGACTTCAGCAGGTGTACAAGCAGCTCCATCAATGACAACAATGGGGATGCAAGCAGCTCCAACAATGACAACGATTGGAACACAAGTAACTCCTTCAATGACGACAATGGGTATGCAGGCAGTACCGGAAATGACAACAATGGACAGTCAATACGATTTAGAGGACATTGGAGATGAGGAAGATTCATTAAGTGATATTGATGATTCGCGAAGTACATATGAGTTTGGAACTCAAGTTGAATCAACCGATTTCAACTTTCAAAAGAATGCCCGAGAAAAAATAATTGATCAATACACCATCAATCCAACTATTATTAAAAGAAAGGTCAATCCAATTCTAAATTCTGGCACTCCAGATAAAAACGTCTATATTGGAACAGATGGCAAACTTTTCAATGTAAATAACGGTAAGTTAGCAAACAAATCACTAAATAACTATGATTGGGTTGCAACGTATGATTACATACTGAATCTTATTGACATTGAGACAGAAGATACCGCCGTTGGTTCGTCGCATCCGTTTGGATTCAACATTGAGTCTGGAGCATACGAAGTGCTTCGTGATATTTTGTTGAACAATACCTTTCCTGAGGGAACGAGATTACCAATCCCATATAAGAAGGGAAGAAACCAACACGGTGGGTATATTCCAGTAAATGGAGGTTTTCGAGTAAAACTATTTGATGGTGAATTAAAAGTTTTTGATGGCGATCGAGCAAAATCCAACAGCCAAGTCTCATGGGAATCGACACTTGATATGTATATCAAATTTTTGAAGCAAAATAACATATCATTCAAACAATCACCGATGTTCAAAAATCCTGAATCAAATACGTTCGCAAACAGTAATACCAATATTCAACCAGTGGATCCAAATGACAAGGTTATTTCAGATGGTAACAATCAAGTGAAAGATATTCTTATCAGATTATACAACGACAACCCTTGGTTAGCAGATGAGAAGGTATTTCTTGAAGGGCCAAAGATTGGGAAGAAAACATATTACCTTGGTGAATATGCAGCCATCATGAGTAAGAAACAGAAGGAAATTAGTCCGTCTATAAAGAGTCGTGTTGATAAAAATGCTAATTGGCTTGGAGCTCTAAACCACATTGTTGATAAATATGGTGACCGTCTTGTATCGGAGGGTATTACACTAAAGTCAGTCGATCCAAAACGATTTCAAAGAGCCCTCTCGATTGACTCCATGAGTGGTTTTGGTGTTGCAGGCGTTAAAGGACGTCGAAGTATTTTAAAACATGAATTTGATAAACTTCAAGGTGCTCGTGGTCTTGGTAATGATAATCGTCGTTTGGAAAGAGAATTAAAATTGATTCGACGAGCTTTTTGATTCTGTTTAATATAAGATGAATTCGAAAATTATAAAAGTGCGATATCCTAATCTTAGAGGTAAATCTATTAAATCAGCTGCTCATATTAATCAAGAAAGGTTATTGAAAACTCTAAGCAACCTTGTACTTCACGAAAAAAAAGCTGTAGGATCAGGTGTTCAACAACGAGCTATAATAGAAGCCCAGAGAGCAATCTTGGGCACCACGAAAAATAATAGCCTGACGGCAAAAGAGCTTGCTCTTGCGCCTAGGGCTTCAGAGCGTCGCTCTAAAAAACCAAGGACATTTGCGTTGTAGCCTTTTACATTTATTTTAGTTTTTTAATAGGCTTTATTTACTGGAATATATAGCATTTGCAAGAATTTAAAATATGAACTCTTACGTTTCGGTCAGTTGTGATGAGCTCACGGATGCTCAAAAAAAGAAGTTTCTAAAGACGTTGAAAGTATCTTTCACTGCTTCTCAAGTGAAAGGCTCCTCAAAGAAGTTAGCACTTCATCCAGAAAACGCAAAAAAATGGAAAAAGGCTGCTCAAGCTGGTAAAGGAGTATCAATTGTATTTTCACCAGGTGAAATCGCTGCTTCGTTAAATATGGACGGAGACGCTCTTACTGGATCTGGATTGAGTGGTGGGTCGCTATGGAGCTGGATCAAGGAAAAAGCATGGCCTTGGTTGAAAGAGAATGTGTGGCCTGTAGTTAAACCACTGGTATCTGGTGTTGTTGATCAAGGCGCTCAAGCTCTTGGAGCGTATACAGGACAGCCAGGATTAGTCAATGCTGTTCGAGGTGAAGTAAAAAATCTTACTGGTGTTGGCGTCTGTAAAAAGGGATCGCCTGAAATGAAAGCAAAGATGGCTAAGCTACGGTCTATGCGCAAGAGTGGAGGAAGTTTCAGACTTTGAATAATCACCAGTATCTACTAGTGTAGGGGTGACACAAGTCATTTCTTTCATATAGAAGTTTTCGATATTTTTTTTCGATCTGATCAAACGGAACATTGAATACTTCTTCCAAGCGAGATTGGTATCGTCTATCAACAATTAGATACTTAAACTTCATATAAGGATTAATCTGAATCAATTGTTGTTTGATGAGGTCAAATTCGTTTATCGTGTTAATCTGATGTTTATATTTTTGCAGTTCCTTATTCTCCTCAGACAGTATTCTGTTTTTCTTATGGATTATAGATAGTTCCTTCTTATACATTTTTATTTGGATGATGTTATGGTGCTGAGTGCAGTAATCACCCTTTTTTGCTTCTCTGGTGCATTGCGTGTCTTTTTTGGTAATAAATTTACAAGTCATCTTTATATTATTGATGTTATTTTTTGGATTTGAAGTATAATTTCTCTAAATTTGACATCCTGTTCTTGTTAATCAATCTGAGATTGTCTTGTGGCTCCCAGGTGTTTTCACTGTCTGCGTATCCTTTCCATTTCACTAGATACTTAGTTTTACCATTTGCGTCCTTCTTGTGGTCCAAAAGCTTTTCTACTTCCCAGATTTGATTCTTTTCAACAGGTGCTTCGGTTTGTTCTGCTTGGACAACTTTTAAATCGCTTGCTGGTTTGTAAAGTGTATGATTGTTCTTTGATTTGATTTCTACCCGATATCCATCTATACCAATTACTTTATATACTGTTTTGCTCCATTTCGATGATTCCTTTCCAAATGTCTTCGGTTTAAGTCGATATCGAACGCTATCGTCTATTTCGAATTCACTCGATACCTGCTCCAATACTTGCTGGTTATGTTTTAGATCATTTTGGATAATCTCACCTTTCATTTCATTTGGAGTTGCGTGGATTGCACTGTGCTCGGTTAAATTATAGTTTTCAATTACATCCATAAGCAACTTCTGAGTCAATTTCTTTGGATTTATTTTGATGAGTCTCTGTTTTATTGTGCGGTTGAATCGTTCAATTTTACCAAGGGTATTATGATCTCCTGGTTCATTGTTGAAGTGCTCAATGTTTTGTGATTTGAAAAAGTCCAAGACTTGTTTATTAAGAAACTCTTTTCCATTGTCAGACGTGATAATATTCACGTGGTGTGTCTTCACGAATTGTTTTAGGGCATGAAGAACCGATGATGCCTGCTTGTTTGGTAATACCTTGGCAAAACCAATACGAGAATTGATATTGATAATGGTTAAGTATGTAGTGTTCTTATAGAAAGCCAAGTCCATTTGCCAGCTATTTGGATTGTGTGAAACAATCTTGAATGATTCATCCTTCTTCCGTTTTTCTTGATGTTCTTGTATATTAGATTGTTTTGCATACCATTCCTTTATCTGTTTTAGTGTAATACTTGGATCGATAGCTTTTGCTTTGTGATATAGCTTGCTTGCTGATATGAAACCAGTCTTTGGGTTGTGGTAGAGCTTGGTGAGTAGTAAGTCAGACATCTTTATATTAGGGATTAGATTTCTAATGGAATCGTTGTAATACCATCTTCCAAAACCTTCCTCTTATCGTAGTAGTAATTTAATCCTACCTTCTCCTGTGAGTATGTAATGATATTCTGCGTTTGTTTATCAATGCGGAAGCCTTTGTTTGTTGCAGACAATGTAATTCGTTTTTCAACGATGCTTTTGAATGCATTCGGGTTTAGAATGTCAGAATTCTTACCATTAGATTGTTGAACACCCTTCACAGACACCTTTTGCTTATGACCTTTATCACCATCATAGCAAATATAGTTCTTGCTTGCGAGTGATACAATAGCATTACCTCTCCATTCTTCCTTGAACAAACCTGGAACACGTCTATCGAATGCAGCATTTTCCTCAGTATCCTCTCTAGGAAACCAATCATATTGATGCAGTTTATAGTGCTTACGAAGTTCTGGTTTGATAAGGTTTTCAAATGGGTGTTCATCAGTAAATGCAATGTAGGCTGAATCGGTATCCATTTCCTGATACTGAAAGTCAGAGCGATGGAAGTAATAGTCAATACAATCATAGTAAAATTGTAGCATACGGAGTTTGGCAAGTTGATAGATTGCAATTGAGATATGAATTGGATTATTCATTTGGATTCGTCGCTTGTTGTTCGTAATTTCGTGAATGTCTCCACTGATTGGTTCCAAGTGATGGAAATTAAAATGCTCAATTGCAGTAGAAATTTTAGTTTCATCTGATTGATACTTAACTTCCTTATGCTTTGTTTTATCCATGCCAGATCGTCCAAATGGACCACTATTTCCAACAAGCTTCATCGTTTCAGCTAATACTTTACTATCAGGATTTTTATCACCTTTCCGGCGAGCATCGGATACAGCATTCATAAACTTCTCAAATGGTCGAGACTCATATGCTTTGATGAATGAATAAGTCTTGGTGATTTCCATTCCGTGTTGAATGTACCATTTTAGTAGCGGTGTATAGACCAAAATCTTTTCACCAAAATAGCTACCAATAAGTTTTCTAGATGCTGTACGCTTGCGATCTTTTTGAGTCTTGTTGTATTCATACATGTGGCTACCAATGACTGATTCATCACAAGGATTAATTTCAATGTTCTTGAAAATTGGTGTCATCTCACTGAAATACTCTTTCAAATGCGCTGGAGTTTCAATATCACATTCCAGGAATCCAAATTGTTTATCATTCATGATGTCATCCATAATACCATCATATGCTTCAATAGTAGTTAAGCGACCACAAGGCATCGAGTTTCCTGCAGCCCATAAGTATAGAGCATTGGCGTCATAACCAATTATCTTCTTCACAAGCTTCGATTTGTTATGTCTGATGAATGTTTCATTTGCTTCAGCGTAACGATTGAAAATTATCGATGGACCTCCAGCAATGTTTGCTTTCATTTTGTAAAAAATGTCTTTGTGTTCCTCATCAATGGACCAGATAAGCTTATTCGCATTTGCTTCCGTTAGTTTGTAGTCTTTGAATCGAATGATTGACATATCTTTACGAGCTACATTGCAACTGATACAACTAATATTGATATTGCCATTGATATGGCCTTTGTTGTTATTGACACGGTCAGCAGATACGTTCGACTCATTCAATTGACAATTGCAATACGAACACATATATTTTCGCTTGGCTAATAGATGGTTGAGATGATCAATTGCCAAGTCAAATTCGCGATTGGATTCAGCATCTTGCTTCTTGTATCCTTTATAGCGATGGTTAGGAAACTTGAATGCTTTACCCGGTGTTTGGTTAGGTAGCTTTAAATCTTTGTAAAGTGTTTGGTATGAAATCTTTTCAGCGAGACCCGGAAGAGAGACGCCATCCGTGAAAATGTCTAATCCATAGCCTCGATAGAATTCACGCTGAATCTTGATTGCTTTTACAAATGGAGCTACATCAAGGTTGTTATACCAAATAAGTAAGTCGCTAATGGTATTCATATTATAATGGTTCCAAACAAACTTCATACGTTCATAATCATCATCACTGATCTTCGTGTTTCTCAGCTTCGAGTCGAATGCTTCTCTTGGAGGTAATCCAGTTTCGTTTAGCTTATCAAATGTTGTGATATATTCGTAAGGGAAATTGCCTTTTGACAACTCACAAGTGCATCGAATCTTATCTTCACATTGGCATTTGCCTAAGTATGTCTTTAGGTATGTATCATAGCTTGTTCCTGCAGTAATATAATTGCTAATGTCAAGCATTTTCAGCTTATCAGTAGCGATACACATATATCCAGGATTCTTGATTACCATTCGTAGGTTATCGCAGCCGATTACATCAAAAATCTCTTTTTTGATTAAGTTGATATCATATTTTCCTGAATTGAAACCAAGTAGAGGAACTTGACTGACAGATTCGTCGATTGCTGTACGTTCTTTGGTAAGTGTCTTCTTATCTAGTTTCTCTGAGCGTTTGTTCAACTTCTCGTAGAGGATTTGGAACTTGTTTTTGTTGTAATCAATAATCTTATCAGCGATCGAATTGATGTACTCAAACATTACCGATACTAGCTGATGTGGATCTTCATTGATAAAACATCTAACTTCCCCAGTCAAGCTATTGCAGATTGATACACTCACAGCTTGATGTTCATTTGTTAGAACTGTTTTGTTTTCGATTAAAATCATTGGCCTTGTTTTGTGTTCAAGACAACGGGTTGGTGATTTTGCGTTACCAGTTCCATAAATTGCCGTTTTTGAGCAATCTTCGATTTTACAAATCTTGTTTCCATCGAGTGGTTTAAGGATTGCTTCAAAATCATATACGATAAAATGGTCAAGGTAAAAGTCTTGAGTCTTTAAACCATATTTGGCATATAACGATTTGATTTTGTTGTCTGCTGGTCGGTATAGTGTTGGGTTAGGGGGAAAAGCTTCTAATGTTTAGGATTCGCACTTATTTTTCTTATGATTCTTTAGTTTAGTAGCACATCCAAAAACCATTTCACATTTTGGGCAAACATATTTGGCCATAGCTTTATCAATATCAGTAATATACATTGCGTGTCCGTTGTAATCCATAATGTTAATAGTTGTCTCGAATTTTTTTTCTGAAGCTCTTATTTTAGACACTTCTGACGTTTCTATATCCATTTCAAACACATCAATATTAACTTTGAAACACTCCTCAAAGTCATCGAACTGATAGATATCAATTGGCTTAAATGCTTTATATGTATCTACAGAATAGTTAATTTTCTTAAATTCACAATACTGTTTGAATCGATGTTTTACTGCGGCTGTGATACGTCGATAGTCTTTCTTAGGCTCGTCTTGTAAATGGTATGCAATACAGTGGAACATGCATTTGTTTTCTGTTTTAGGAAAGTTTAAAATGTGTCGATTATCCGTTATTGCTTTCGGAACAACTACTTCACTATCACCAAGAGAATGATTTCTGTAGTAGATCATGATCTTAAAAGCGTTAATCTCCTGAAGTTTAACTCCGCTTCTCGGAGTAGAGATTTTAGTAGTGAAATCTTTTGATTTAATATGATCAATAACCTTCGATCTAATATCTTTCCTAGAGTTAATTGCGATCGGTTGATCGAATATAGATGTATTGGATTGGGGTCGATACTCGTAATCAAATGGTTCTTCAAAGCGTTCATCGATTAGCTTGTATCCTAATTGAATATTAACTTTAAATGCCTTGTCTTGATGAGCCAAAACATTTTCAAGTTTGGTAAAGAATGACCGTTGAGAGATATTTCCATAAAGATGAGATTCAACGAACTTGGTCTTTGATGCTTTATAAGTTGGTTTACTAATGCGCGTGTTTGACAAGTTGGTTTTGATCTTATCTTCATTAATTTTATAGTATCTCGAAATCAATTTGATGTTAGATGGCTTGAGAATATTATTGATGTACACAACGCGCCCATTTTTATTACGGATCTTAACTCGATAAGAGTCTCCCCAAGCTTTTAATGGAATCTTTAGTTTCAGAAGTTGATTAAATGCATCCGAAGACTTCGCCATTTTTTTCTTATATATTGGTTGAGAAATTTGAAATGATAAATTTAAAAAATCGTACGTATATATCTATAAAAGAAATATCAAGATAGAAATTTTTTGTACGTATATAAACAAAATGAAGAAAACAATAAAAAAATAAATACTCTAATCCAGATATTTCTGTGTCTCTCAGCTATGCCCCGAACCTTCGCAAATTTTTGGTGTTGGAAATTGCTTCAAAAATGCTTGTTTTTAATGAGGACATAGGAAAGTCGGCTTGGTTGTGTTTTGTGGAAAGGGCGTGTGGAATAGGTTTGTTGATCTGAGAGGGTATAGAACGGTCTCTAGGGTTGTGTGAGAAACGTTGGAAAAAAAAACGTACACGAAATGTTCCAGTATATACTACTGGCGTCACCGATCGTGATCGTACTGAAGAAGAACGGGGTCGACATCCGGATGTGCATTGATTACCGGATCGTGAACGGGTTCATCCAGTTGTCCAGCTATCCTCTCCCGCTCATTGACGACCTGCTAATCGGGTTCGAGAGCGCGATGTGGTTTATGAGTCTGGACATGGCCAGCGGCTTCTGGGCGATCAGGATGACGGAGCGAGCCAAGCTCATCTCGGCGTTCGTGTCGCCATTCGGTCACTACCAGTGGCGACGCATGCCATTTGGTCTGAAGAATGCTCCGCTGGTGTACCAGCAGATGATCAACAACTGTCTGTGGGGCTTTGTTCGACTACCACCTGGTAAGGAAGCTCAGGTGGATCAGGACGTAGTGGATTATCTGGGTTTGAAGCCGCAAGAGGACAACGTCGCAGGGAGCGACGCCGGATCGGACGACGAAATCCTGTCTGACCGACGTCTACCCGCGCTGACAGACCAGACGACTGTGTTCCAACGTAACATCCCGGCGCCGATGCAGATGGGCCCTGTCGTAGGACGGAGCTCGTACATTGACGACATCGCGCATGGGGCGCCTACGTGGGATCAACTTTGCATCGATCTGGATGCGCTACTGTTTCGGTTGCGGTATTGGAACATCTCTGTCAGTCGACCGAAGAGTGAATTCGGTAAGCGCTTGATCCCGTATCTCTCTCATGAGATCAGTGCAGAAGGACTCAGGGCGACGCCGAAGATCGCTAAGGGCGTACTGGATCTACCATTCCCGTCTACTCTGAAGGGGGTCCAGTCCTTCCTCGGCAGTCTGAACTACTACCACAAGTTCATAGAGGATTTCCCGGTGGTAGCTGCAGTCCTGTACGAGCTGAGCGACGACCAAGTGTGATCCGGTAGGGACTTGTCGAGGGCGAAGGAAGCGTTCGAGATCCTGAAGCGGAAGATCCTGTCAACCCCATTGCTACGTCATCCGGACCGGACCAAGCCGTTCGTCATCATTCCTCACGCGAACCAGTGGGCAGCCTGTGCAGTCCTCGGTCAAGAGCATGACGGACTGATTCAGCCCGTCCGTTTCACGGGGCGTGTACTGAATGAGTCGGAAGTCCGATATCACGTTGCGGAGAAGGAAGTCATCACGATCATCAGAGTACTGGATGTATTCAGGACGATCCTGGAAGGATGTTCGATAATCGTGTACACCCGCTATTCGGTACTCAAATGGGTGATTCAGTCCAAGTCAGCGGATGGACGTTGCGTACCATGGGGCGTCACTCTTTCCCAGTGGGACCTGGAAGTTCGCCGAATTCAGCGAGATGAAGACGGTCTAGCCGCTATACTCGGTGCGGGTATCACCCCCCGAGAGCACTTGGACCGGATCGCAGAGTCGCTGATTCCAGCCAAGGGGCGGGTCAAGCCACCACCGGTGGTGAGCATGGAGATGTTGGACGCTGACTTTAAGGGGATTGTGTTAAGCTTCGATGGAGCAGCCAAGACGTCGACTCGCCAAGGAAGCTGCGGATGCATCCTGTGGAGCCTGCCTGGTTGGAGCGTACTGGATGCACAAGGTTTCATCCTGAGTGATGTCACTGTGAACGATGCAGAATATCACGGCTTACTGAATGGACTGACCATGGCACTGGATCGGGGCGTTCAAGACCTGATCGTGGTTGGAGACTCTCGCATTGTGATACAACAAGTCCAAGGGCTGATTAACTGCAACCAACCCAACCTTCAACGACATCTGGCTCGGTGCAAAACTCTGGAAGGACGATTCAGTACGCTTCGGCTCGTTCATGTGAAACGTGAATACAATTCGGCCGCGGACTACCTGACCTCCAAGACGCTGGCGCTGGGTATCACGTGGACTGTCTATGATGAGGAGGAACGAATCCATCTGCAGCGAGTGTCAAAGATCCACGAAAAGCTGATGAAGCCAGTGGTTGTGGCGCAGGATGTGAGTGAGGGAGTTCAGGATGCACCAGATGGATCGGCTGCGAAGAAGGTGGTGGCACCGGATGTGGGGTCACCAGACGATGTCGAACAGGACCCCGGTTCTGCTCCGTTACCTCACTGTGCTCGAGTCATGGCGGTCCTGACCAGATCGAAAACACAGGAACAGACAGAGTCAAGTGGCCCATTGGGTCCGTTGGAGTTCCAAGCCGAGAGGTGGCGCAGGATTAAGGCACACCAAGATCAGGATGAGTTCATTTCGGAAGTCAGAGCGTATCTGAGTGGCGACCTGGATCGATTCTCTCCGAGGCGGCTTCGCAAGATCGCGAAGCTCTCGGACTTGTTTGCACTGGATGCCAGAGGCATCCTGTATCGACTCGCGCGGTCTACTCGAGATCGACCTCGGGACGTACAGGATGAGCCACGTCTTGTGGTGCCACAAACCCTGCATGCTGACTTGCTGCATTACACTCACGAAGACTTTCAAGGTGGACACCAGGGAATTACCCGCACCCACGAGCGGTTACGCTCCGAGTTCTACTGGCCCGGCACGTATGCCGACGTGGAACGTTTCGTGAAGGAGTGCGTTGACTGTGCAAGTGGAAAGGGGCGACCTCCCAACCCTGGACCGTCACCTGGTAACATCAAGCCCAGGCGCCCGTTTGAAGTTGTGTCGATGGATTTTGTGACGCACATGCCCAAGTTGGCACGAGGGAACACCTTCCTACTGCTTTTGCAGGATTCATTCTCTGGTTACGTGATGTGTAAACCCATGTCGTCTACTACGGCACAGGATGTAGCAGAGGCCTATGAAGAGCGAATCTTCCGCAATTTCGGTGCGTCGTCGATGATCAGACACGATCAAGACCCACGTTTCATGAGTGAGGTCTTCACTCGGTTTCGGGAGCTACTCGGCAGTCGTCAGCGCGCCACGTTGGCATATCGTTCTCAAGCGAACGGCCAACAGGAACGTTCGGTGCAGACCGTCATCCGGAGCGTCCGCGCTTACATCGCTGAGTCTGACCAGTCTGACTGGGACGATCACGCTGAGCGACTGATGTTCGCCCTCAACACCTCGTTCGACGCGACCCGATTGGACACTCCATTCTATCTGGTACACGGTTGGGATGCGCAAGGCACGGTGTCGGCGATGTTAGGACCGAAACCATCCAGTGTGCCTGAACGCACTGCGTACGAGTGGCGTCGGAAATTTCAGCGCGACTACAGCTACGCAATAGCCTGTGCCGAGGACCTCCAGAGACAAGCGAAGCGAACACGATTGGAAGAACAGACACGCAAGTGGAGACAATTGTCCGAGAGGCTGAAGACAGGATTTGAGAAGGGTGATTCGGTATGGGTCTACATCCCGAAAGTCCAGACCGGATTGAGCCGCAAGCTGGCTCACATGTGGCATGGGCCGTTCAGGATCGAAGAGGTACACGATGACTTCAGAGTGAAACTCAAGGTGGAGGACACAGGATATCGTGTTAACCCCTGGGTACACATCAGCCGCCTCAAGCCTCGCGCTCTGTTTCCGAAGCAACCTACCGCGGAACTCGATCTGGGTGATGACGACGATTTCGATGCAGCCCTGCTGCCCGAGGACAGCTGGGAGCCGGACGAACAGAATGATGAGTACGAAGTGGAAAAGATTCTGGACCTCCGGTGGGCCAAGCGGACTCGTACTTCCACGAGATTCCGCGAGTACCTGATCAAGTGGAATGGATACGACGATCCTGAGTGGTTACCAGTGACCAGGCTCAATTGTGGTGCGCTTCTGTATGAATTCAATCAGAGTGCCCGTGCTAAGGCCAGGTTCCAGTCTATGCAGGCTGGTGATGACCACCCCAGTGTCTAGTACCGGATTGAACACTCGATCCTGACCGCCGACGTGTGACCTGACTGAAACTGAATGTGATTCTGATTGTGAACCGTCGACGCTGAATTTGTGGAGAATTCGAGTGGAGTAGTGGAAAAATGAAGATACCGACTGAATCGACCAGTGACTGTGCCCCTGAATGGAGTGAGCGACAGAATGACGGACCGAATGACATAAGACTAAGACGAAGAAGTGAGGTGATGAACGTGAATGACATGAAATTGTGGAGATTAGCTTGTGGCTACACCGAGTGTGCAACTAGCTACGGTGATCAGCGCAGACCCAGTTGTTGGCACGCTCATCGGGAGACAGCAGCATTTTCCGGATGTGCGCCGGACGATCCGCGATGATCCTATCGAGGGTCCACCCTGTCCACTGGATGCGAGCCGGTTCTTCGCGATCCAGGATTTCGAGCTGCTCGGCCATCGTGTACGGCTTCCCATCCGGTTTCTTCTCGGACTTGTCAAACAGGATCCAGGGACAGACCTTCGCAGGATATACCCAGATGCCCGGCTCGTACAGAATCGTCTTCGGGGCTCCTGCTTTCAGAAGTTCGGTGATCAACTCGGCGTATTTCTTGATGACAGGATCATGCAGACCCTTGCGTTTCTTTTTCTCCTTCACCCCATACGACGAGTCCTCTGGATACGTCACCCAGTGTCCCGCGTACCAGATGACCAGCGCGTTGTCCTTCATGAACTTCACGATCTTGGTCAGCACGACGTGGACCTTCACTCCCAAGGCGTAACGCTTGTGGAAGAGGAGGTTGATGACACGACGTTTGTACATCCGCTCGCCCGGTCGGGTCTCCATGATCGCCCGGTACTCGTCCACATTGAAGCGATCCTTGAGTGGCCCCGTCCCGCCGTTGTGGTTCGGTGCGTAGTCAGGGAAACCTGCGGACTGGTAGACGGCGTAAGTCGTACTGGGTGCAAAAGTGGTCAGGATGCCCTTGTGGTACCACGAAGTGATGCCTCGACCCGGTTCCTCGATCACGGTCAGCTCTTCAGGAGTAAGATCTTTCATCTCCTTGCGAGCGAGTGGAGACTTCTTGCGTTCATCACCAGGTCGAGACTTCTTGCGTTCCTTGCCAGATCCAGTGGTGGCTGAATCCGATTGAGATGACACTGAACTAGCCCTGCGCTTGGGACGACGAGTCGAAGGCAAAACGAGATCCGGTGCAGCGTTGGCGTCCGGTACCTCCGTGTCATCCTGTTGTGCTGCTGCCTCACGAGCTTCCATCCGGTCGATCTTGGCTTGAGCCTCCTCGCTGGGTTCCCA
>NW_009258155.1:0-6996 GCF_000149755.1 Phytophthora sojae
CACCTTGCGTTGGATGGATCCGACCAGGACCGTCAACGGTCCCAAGACGCCGCGGATCGTACGTGTCCACGACTCGACGTCCCAGTCATACACCCCCGTCCTCTCGGTGATGCCCAAGCTGAAGCCTGATTCGTGCAACATCTCGAAGAGTGTCCCTGCGGCTCGCGTGACGTTCGTGAGCATTTCAAAGTCCGGCACCCGGAAAGGACCCGTGAACTTGGTCGCGTTGGGCTTGATGAAACGCAGGATCGGATCGTGCTCCAGCAGCCGGATCAGCTCCACTCCAGCAAGCATATACCTCATCTCTGCCGCGGTGAACCGATTCCCTGTGTCATTGCCTCTCGCCTTGACCGGCGGTCCATCCGCTGAATCCGGCGCGCAGAGCTTCTCCGGAGACTTGCGCTTGCGCGACTCGAAGCTGCTATTGAAGTCCACACTCGATTGGTATCGAGGTGGCGGCAAGGGCGTGGTCGTCGAGGTCTGGTCTGAGCCCGTCGAGGAACTCGGCGCGTCTTGGCCCGCTGAGAAATTCGTCGCGTCTTGTTTGACGGATCCGGCGAGAATCGTCAAGAGCTCCTGCACGACGCGAATCGCGCGCAACCAGGACTTGAGGTCCCAGTCGCACAGCTTCTCCATCTCGAAAGATCCCAGCACGAATCCCGAATCACGCAGCATCTGGAAGAGAATCGGCGCAGCGTGGGCGACGCTGGTGAGACTATCGAAGTCCGGCGCGACGAAGGGGCCCGTGAAATTGCTCATCAGCATGGGCTTGAGGAAGACCAAGATCGGGTCTTGCTCCAGCAGCCGGAAGAGCTCAGTGCGCGCCACGACGTATCGCACCTCTTCGACGGTGTACTAGCGCCCCGCGTCCTTGCCTTGCGGCTTGGACAGCGACCCTTCCGCCGAGTCCGACGCGCGCAGCTTCTTCTTCTTCCTCCTCTTGGGCGACTTGCGCTTGGCGGCCGCCTTGGCGGTGGGTTGTTGTTGGTCGTCGGCCTTTGCAGGCTTCCGACCAGTAGGACCGCGACTTACGTCGCGGCCATTCGCGGCTCCCTCGTCGGGAGCCACATCGGGAACGGCAAACTGTTCTTCGTAGCCCTGCTGGTCGTCGCTGGCCCCATGGCCTGTGGTGAAGGTTCCCTCAGAGCTCCACGACGCGACAGGTCCCTCACTGTGCTCTCATGCAGTCGGCGACCTTCCAGCCGACCGCGCACCTGCCTCCGATGCCTCTTGGATCGTTAGCCCGTCATTCGAAGTAGTACTCCCGGGTCGCGGCACCATTGTGGAGTAGCGCCCTCGCAGAAATCTCGCGAATGCGATCTCGCACAAACTCGGCGCGTCTGGATAGCGGTTGCGCCGAGCAAATTATTCCCGGTTGTTGGAGTAGCGTATCTTCGAAATACAGGCCCAAGTCTTCGCTGGCTTCGGAGTTGGGGGTTCTTGCGTTGACGCTTGTTCCTTGTCGTAGGGCGTCGAGCCTTGGGCGTGCGGCGTTATCGGGCCGGCGTTTCCTCGGCGTTCCCGTCGGGCGTGCGGCGTTATCGGGCCTACACGGGGGGTCTTGTGCACGGCGGTTATCAGGCCGGTGCGGTCCTTCGCCTAGGCAGCGCGTTATCGGGCGCCCACCTAAACGGTATACGTTCAACGTGCCTTTGTTCCAGCACGGGTCTGTGGGGGGGTGAGCACCCGAACCAGCAAACGACGGGGGGCCGCGATATCGAGGCGGCTCTACTTGCCGGCGCTTGGTGGTTCCCCTGGAACCTCGGAGAAGACGGGAGGTCTTTGTGGTTCAGAGAAATTTCGGGACTGAGTCCTTACCCTATCCTATGCCCTAGCTACTGGCTACTCCGTACTACTGCTTGCTAAGCCGATCGTTCTGTGCCTATCCCTACTTCTGTCGTGCTTGCACTGCCGTCCTTCAACCTGATTTGCGTGGCGTAATCAAGATCTTACCTCGACGCGTTTTGGTCGGCGCGTCTTACTCGGCGCGTCTTGCTCGGCGGGGATTAGGGTCGACGCGTTTTGCAGAGACGGGGCGCTGGTCGACTCGTCGGATGATTACGCGTCGAGTTGGACTCTGTCGCTGTGTCTCGCGGCCCATCACCCGCGTCGACTTTCCGTCGACCTCTGCCGCGCGTCGCCCCCATCAATCGCGTCGCGTTTCATCAACTGCGTCGAGTTCATCATCCGCATCCATCAGCATTCGTCTCGGCGCCTTCTTTCACCGACGCCGACGTGCCCGCTTCCTCTCTAGGCACTACACCACAAAAGGCTGCGGAGATGAACTATCCTGTCCATGACAAAGAGCTACTTGCGATGAAGTATGCGCTCGTCACGTTCAGGGTGCACCTGTTGGGCTCTCAGACGTTCGTGATTTACACGGATCATGCGTCGTTACGCACTGCGACTCAGTCGTCTCATCTCTCGTAAAGGATGGCTCGCTGGCTGTCCTTCTTCGTGGAGTACAACTTCGAGGTGAAGTACAAGCCTGGCAGGCAGAATGTCCTTGCGGACGCGCTGTCGCGCAGGCCGGATTATGAGCTGGCTCATGTAACGACCGTGACTTCGTCATTACCGGATTTGATCCGAACGGCTTATGCCAAGGACGACACCTGTGTCGCGTTGCTGAAGGCTCTGGGGAGCAAGGAGTTTCAAGACTCGGACATGGAATTGTCAGCGCGGCTGCGCGCGCGGCTACACCGTTATTCCCTCGATGGAGGACTGTTGTTCTACAACACCGGCCCGATGGATACTCCCCGCGTGGTCATCCCTCATGATGAGGATCTGAAGTATTGCATCCTCTATGAGGTACACGACACGCCGCAGGCCGGCCATCTTGGCCGTGAGAAGACCTACAGCTCGGTGAGCACCCACTACTGGTGGCCGAAGATGTACAAGTGGACGAGCACTTATGTGCGCACGTGTGAGACGTGTCAGCGAGTGAAGTCGTCCCCTCATGCTGCAGCGCCGTTGGCGAGTTTGCCTGTCCCATCGGGCTGCTGGCAATCCATGAGTATGGACTTTGTGTTTGGCCTGCCGGCGGACGCGGCGGGCAACACAGGAGTCGTGGTCTTCGTGGACCGACTGAGCAAGATGGCTCACATTGCGGCTGTGCCGGATACCATCGATGGTAACGGTACAGCAACGCTGTTCTTGGACCGAGTGTTTCGACAACACGGACTCCCTGAGTCGATTGTCTCGGACCGAGACCCCCGCTTCACAGGCAACTTCTGGAGCGCGGTCTTTGCGGTGGTTGGCACCAAGCTGGACATGTCCACGGCGGACCGATGGTCAGACAGAGCGCGTGAATCGCGTCGTCGAGGACGTGCTCCGCAGCATTTGCGCTGAGACGCCGAAGCGCTGGAGCGCCATGCTGCCACTCGTTGAGTTTGCGTTGAACAACGCCGTGCACGCCTCGACAGGCTACACGCCGTTCTACGTGAACAGCTTGTCTCACCCCCGCCTCCCGCTGACGCCGCCACGTGGTGGCCTCGGGCTTGATGGGGGAGGAGAAGCTGATCGGCTAGCCGATGTCAGCCCGGCTACTGTTCGTAAACAGGTTGACGCTTTCTTGTCGACGCGTCTGAGTGTCTTACGACATGTGCGTGACGCAATGGCTGAGAGCCAAGACAAGCAAAAGGAACATGCAGATGTCAGGGGCAGAGGCAATATTGAAAGTTATGAGGTCGGGGACCTGGTGTTGCTTAATGCAAAAAACTACCTACACATGCAGTGTCAGCCGTCTTCAAGACGAAGTTGCGCCCGCGCTTCATCGGACCTTTCAAGGTTGTGGCCAAGAAGGGCCTTGCGTACACGCTCAATCTTCCGAAGAAGATGCGGACGCACCCCGTCTTCTACGTGAGCTTGCTCAAGCCGTACCAGGACCCGATGGAGGTGCAGATGGAGGCACCGAGGGTGACGAGGTCACAGGCACGGAGGTCGCAGGCGTCGAGGACGCGACCATCAACGCGGGCACCGCAGGCACAGGCGGAAGAATCGGCGCCGGAGGTGCCACGGGCACAGCGAGAGCCACAGGCGCAGGAGGCGCAGCAGTCGGAGCCTGCATGCGGGCCAGGAGGTCGAGCTTACCCTGAAGCACAGCCTGCTGACGCTGTAGCTCCCCGAGCTCCCGGCCACGCTGCTCATCACGATCGCAATAGCATCGCACCCAGCCCTACAGGGCCCCAAGGCGGTTCCAGCCCTCTCGAGGCACCTCGATCCATTGCGTCCGCTCGGCGAGCTGGTCGAGTTCAGTGGCAGTCCGGCCCAGACGCGCATCAACGTCATGGATGTGATCCCGAAGGCGGCCCGCCTGCTGCCGCGTCTCCAAGAGCTCATCTTGAGTCGCAAAGGGCCCCACAGCGGCCTCCACCGGCTCTGCTCGATGAGCATGGGAATCGGCATTACCATGTGGAGCGCCTCCTGGCGAAGCGGCGGTGCCGGGGTCAAAACCAGTATCTGGTGAAATGGCGAGGGTACCCTCACTCCGAGAACTCATGGGAGTTTGAGGTGCCCCTCCGCCAAGACTGCCCAGACGTCGTGGACGCTTTTGATCAGCTTGATCACCAGCGCCCCGAGGGCTCAAGGCCGGCACGCCGGTCGTCCCGCGATTCCCGGCAATAAGCTGGGGAGCTGCTGGGTCAGCCACTTTGCTCCGAGGCTGACCCTGAGCCACAGCGCTCACTCCCTCGCGGGAAGGAGCGGCTGGAGTGCTCGAAGGAGCGAAGCGCGCAGCGCTAAACTGGGTCTGCGGCTGGGCAAGTGCCGAGAGGCTGCGCTTGACTCGGACCTTCGCGAAATCGAAGCGGAGCTTGCGTTCAATGCGAACATCCACTTCACTGGAGCTGGCTCGGAGAGCATCCATGGAGCTGAGCTTCCGGGTGTGCTCGGTCCAAGACTCGAACTGAGCTTCGTACTCAATTGAGTCTTCCCCCGGGCTAAGTACCCCCGGGTACGTCCGCATGGCGAGCACCGACTTCTGCTGGGCTTGGAGCCGCAAGCGCTCGCGATACTCCGCGACAGCCGTAGACTGTGGAGTGAGGAGTGACACGATGGAATTGGAGATTTTCGAGGATTCCCCGAGCCGCGCCTGTGATTGGTTGGCTCAGAGACTCACTATGGGAGAGGGAGGCAGCGACACGTGGCGTATGGGAAAAGCGGACCCCGGCCGGACTCGCGTTGGCAGTGTACAAGGTTTGGTGACCCCGGATGGAGATGTTCTCAAGAGCGGACCCCGGCTGGAACCAAGTACCGAACGAGAGGCAAAGCCCAAGGGAGCGTAGAAGTGCCTCCGACTGGAGGCCGCCTGCTCTTGGTGCACTGTACAACGCAAGAGGAGCCCGACCGGATCGAGTGAAGACCCAGAAACCGTGAAGCTGTCCAAGACATCCCGGACGTGAAGCCCAAGTGGAGTGTGACCCCGTTTGGAGATAATCATGAATCCCGGATGGAGATACCAAGACACCAAGATACCATCCCAGATGTGAAGATCCAGTATACAAAGTCCAAGATGTTTCCGACCGACCAAGCCGACCAGCCAAGATCTGTTCGGATCCCGTGGAACATTGAACTTCGCTTGCGTACCCAGTGATGATTATACTTGCTGGAAGTATGCTACGAGGGACCGCGGACGATTACGGCGACAAGACCATAGTGAAGACAAGTCAAGATGGAGTGCATGTAAAGATCGACAGAAGATAGCCAGACAGACAGACAGAGAGAGAGACCACAGATAACAGATAAACAGAGTTCGTTTTGCCAAGGATCGCGCAAGTGAGTTGGAGCAGCCTACCGGACGTGGATTCCCGGAGGACCGACTAAGTCTACGTGTGGGGGGCCAGCAACTGTGACATCTGGGTCGAGCTCCCGCAACCAAGTCCAGTCCAAGTTGGGGTGAGTACCGGGCGACAACCCGAGGTTGATCCATCCCATTTCATTTCCTAGTTGCGGTTGAGCTCGTCCAGACCAGGAAGGCCCCGCATTTCATATTACCGATTACCTTGCAACCCCGGTTAGAGTAGCCCCGGGTGGGAAGTATTGATTTAAGAGCTATTGTGTGATAGGAGGTATTTGATTGTGTTAGTTTCCCTCAGTACTTGCGGGTGGTGCACGTGATCCAAAGCCGACCGGGATTGACCAGTATCCCGAAGTCCGGCTGGAGTTGACTGGAATAGTGACCGACCCTTTCACGGTCCAAAAGAATAAGGAAGGGCTACATGTTTGTATATAACTCTGTATCTGTTTGTATTGTTTGGTTATCTGAGGGCTGTCAGAGGCGACGTCCAGGAAGGTTACGTTCTGCCCTGCTACCTAACGACCTACAAGTATCAAGACAACTCATCCACGGTTGAAGACCCCTGGTTACGAAGACAAACGAACCCACAGGGATTGTTCACAAGGACACGGTTAGAGTGTACATCTAGGTGTACTATCTCCGGCTAGGGTTTGTTCTGGGTGCACCCCATTCGGGAGTCTACACCCGGGATATAAGGGGCCTACCTTGGCTCACTACTACGGGTTACACGTATGCGCACGTGTATGAGGAAGCGTAGGTTTCTTTTACTTGAGTTAAGTATACTCGAGATCCACGAGTATACTTTAAACAAGATAAAGACTCCAAGTAGCGTGTTTTGGTAAAAGATGAGAACTGCTATTTTGTTTTATGTTTCTGACTTCCTCTAAATCTAATATTCTAAACTAGGAATCTGCCAACGGCTGGTTGGCAGGATTCTGCTAACATGCAAGTCACTCATTGGCTAAAAGATGCTGCTTTCAGCCAATAGGAATCCTAAATGTGTATGGACCACCCGTCGTGGTGGTCGTAAATGTATGTAGCCATTGGTGTACCTTACACCAAGGTCGAGGAAGTGTTCAAACCTCTAGCAGACATCGCATCTGTTAGCGTAACAAGTGACTGTAGCCACTTGTGCGTGTAACCCCGTTACACGGGACGCGCCCAGCTATACACCTGGGCGGTCAGGCGTTCACCCGCCTCGC
>NW_009258155.1:7174-10296 GCF_000149755.1 Phytophthora sojae
GTGGGGGGCCAGCAACTGTGACATCTGGGTCGAGCTCCCGCAACCAAGTCCAGTCCAAGTTGGGGTGAGTACCGGGCGACAACCCGAGGTTGATCCATCCCATTTCATTTCCTAGTTGCGGTTGAGCTCGTCCAGACCAGGAAGGCCCCGCATTTCATATTACCGATTACCTTGTAACCCCGGTTAGAGTAGCCCCGGGTGGGAAGTATTGATTTAAGAGCTATTGTGTGATAGGAGGTATTTGATTGTGTTAGTTTCCCTCAGTACTTGCGGGTGGTGCACGTGATCCAAAGCCGACCGGGATTGACCAGTATCCCGAAGTCCGGCTGGAGTTGACTGGAATAGTGACCGACCCTTTCACGGTCCAAAAGAATAAGGAAGGGCTACATGTTTGTATATAACTCTGTATCTGTTTGTATTGTTTGGTTATCTGAGGGCTGTCAGAGGCGACGTCCAGGAAGGTTACGTTCTGCCCTGCTACCTAACGACCTACAAGTATCAAGACAACTCATCCACGGTTGAAGACCCCTGGTTACGAAGACAAACGAACCCACAGGGATTGTTCACAAGGACACACGCCACCCCGGTTAGAGTGTACATCTAGGTGTACTATCTCCGGCTAGGGTTTGTTCTGGGTGCACCCCATTCGGGAGTCTACACCCGGGATATAAGGGGCCTACCTTGGCTCACTACTACGGGTTACACGTATGCGCACGTGTATGAGGAAGCGTAGGTTTCTTTTACTTGAGTTAAGTATACTCGAGATCCACGAGTATACTTTAAACAAGATAAAGACTCCAAGTAGCGTGTTTTGGTAAAAGATGAGAACTGCTATTTTGTTTTATGTTTCTGACTTCCTCTAAATCTAATATTCTAAACTAGGAATCTGCCAACGGCTGGTTGGCAGGATTCTGCTAACATGCAAGTCACTCATTGGCTAAAAGATGCTGCTTTCAGCCAATAGGAATCCTAAATGTGTATGGACCACCCGTCGTGGTGGTCGTAAATGTATGTAGCCATTGGTGTACCTTACACCAAGGTCGAGGAAGTGTTCAAACCTCTAGCAGACATCGCATCTGTTAGCGTAACAAGTGACTGTAGCCACTTGTGCGTGTAACCCCGTTACACGGGACGCGCCCAGCTATACACCTGGGCGGTCAGGCGTTCACCCGCCTCGCCTCAGGAGTCGCTCTCGGAGAGACGTTCGTAGAGAGAGCTCCTGTGGCGTACGGGCCGCGGGCCCAATGGCGTGCGCTGCGAGCGACTGCAGGAACGCCTGGCGACACGCCTCAGCGGGATCGCGAGGCCGGAAGCCGTAGTCGGTAGCGCTGGGGTTCAGCAAGGGCCGCAGCTCCGGGCGCTGGGAGCGCATGGGCGCCATTTGCACCGCGACCTGCTCGGACTAAGCTTCGTCCAAGGGGTTGGAGATGACGGGACCCAGGGGCACGCCTTCACCACGAGGTGGTGAATACCTTGGCTCAGTGAGCGCGCGCAGCTCGTGGAGACCAGACGAGCGTTCGGGGAACGGATTCGGAGTTCGCAGCGGTGGCCGCGGCTCCTCCCTCAATGGCGCAGCGCGCTCAGTGGCGAGGCGGCTCGGAGAGCGCACAGGAGAAGTGCGCGTGGGGCGCTCAGGCTCGCGACGGCTCGGAGAACCAACTGGGGTCGATCCTTTTGCACAGCGTGTTGATGGCGTGGGCGAAGAGGCGCCGCGGTTCGGGGAGCGACGCGCAGCATCATCTTGGTTCGGAGAACCCGTCACGGACTCGGTGTCGAACACCTCTCCCTCGTCACCAAAGAATTCGCTGAGGTCCATGGTATGGCGGGCTGATGCTCGAGGGGAGCTAGGGCTTGCGCGTTGCGGGCAGTGCTTGAGGCGGCGCGCCGCGAAGTACTCGGACACCGAGAGCCTGGAAGGCGTCGTGGGTGTGCGCGTGGGCGCTGGCGTTCGCGGACGTTCAGGGGCACAAGAGGAGCGAGGCTCCGAGGCAGATCTCGCGAGAGGCTGTCTGTGGTCGAAAGACCAGAAGGCTTTATGACTGTGAGTCATGCATGGGCGCGTTGCGCCGAAAAGTTCTCAGAGACGTCCACGCGATGTGGATTGACTCGTTCGAGAAGGAGGCTTGACGGAACAAGACCCGGCGGTTGACCGTTAAGCGTGAACACCCGCGTCCACGGTTTGGTGGGGGAGGGTGTAACGGGGTTACACGAGAGTTACCCGAAGGGTTACGAAGTGGGTATACACTGTCTAACCTAAATCAGTAGAAGAATCAGTACATGGCTTCACAGCCACTGATTATGCATATGACCAGTGTTCACTATGCTAGATAGTGAACCGGATACATTTACACCGTAGGCGGCTTTGCCGCAATAAAGGGAAATACATTCAGTTTGAGATTCACACAGTTAAGAGTTAAGGGTTGACTCTTGGAGTCCGTAAGGTGTACGAACTCGTACGTTCTGGTATTAGAACGGGCCATCTTAAGCTGAGCCTCTGTGAGTCTGTTACGTCTTCCTCTGACGCTAAGCTACGGCAGCCCCGCTGCATGTACTAATGGTCTTCACTGTAGGGGAGTTACCAACGCATCGTTGGGCTTATAACCACTTGTAACTTGGCTGCGTTTGCGTGCGTCTGTAACTCACACCGCACAACGAAGGAGGAAGAGAAGGTGAACGCACTGCGGGGGAGTAAAGCGACTTGCTGCTCCTGTTGTATTTTTCGTGTTTTTTGTGGTTTCCCCCTCTTTACTTTTCTCTCTCCTTTCCCAGCTCCTGAGCCTTTTGTGTATCTGCACTTCAACTTACTGTACAGCAAAAGCTACACTGCAACACTAGCAACAGGTGAGGACCAGTAATTCAGAACAGTCGTAAGCGATTGTAATAGCTAAGTGACAACAATGATACTCAATTCAAAACCAAAAAAAAACAAAAAGATGCTGCTGCCATGGCCCAGTGTCGACGTATTCTGGCATCGGGATGCCACCGAAGAGGAAGAACCCTCTCTTGTCAGGACGCACAGCCGAAGCATGACCCATGTAGCTCTTGATCCCAGCTGTGGAAACCTGAACTTCGCGGATATGACCACGGAGAGGCTCCAGAATGACCATCGACGATGAACTCAG
>NW_009258155.1:10479-13742 GCF_000149755.1 Phytophthora sojae
CCCCCAAAGATCAGGATGCCCTCCTGAGGGTCACAAGGCTTCACGTCGGCGTCGCCGTCTTTGATTCGGCGAATGATTCCTGTCTCCTCGTCAATAGGGAGCTGCAACGCTAGAGCGGTGGCGCAGCATCGGGCTGTAAGAACTCGCAATGTCGGAGAGTTATCCGGACTACCGCCTTCCGTCGTTATTGATGCCCACGTGTTGGATGCTAGATCCAGGACGTGGATGCCCGTATTCATTGCTGCGCTGAGAGGGTCGGAGGTCTGTCTGCCTCCTAAACTGCGACCTTGTCACCTTCTCCAATCGCTACAGCATTGTGAAACGCCAAAGGCAGCGGACTGTTACCGGTGGGCTGCAGTAACATAACGACAAACAGCAGGGTAGTGAACGCATGGAGAGAAATATATTCACTAACCGAAAGCTGTATCCATCGAGGCTTCTGTCCTGCAGTATTCACAGTGAGTAGCCAGATATCCGCCAAGACTGCACCTTGATAGTTCTTCCCTCCGAGAACGAGTACGCATTGAGTATGCGGGCTTTCGGGATCACTCGGGGTCTCCCTATAGCGCACTGGGGCACTCGCATGCCATGCTCGGCCGCAAGGAGCGGGGTCTGGAGGGACATTGGGATCGGTGCCATCGCCGTTGATGGGAGAAACATCGGTGCAGTAGAGGACGTTGTTCTCGTAGCCGAGCTCGAACACATCTCCTATCAATTGTTGGTGCGATGGCTCGAAGCTGTCGATCGGCTCGTAACCATAAGCGTAGGCATTCTCGCCCAGTGTCACCACGGTGTGCCCAATACTGTGAGCAAGCTCATCGTGAACATCGTAGCTAGTCAACCATTTCGTAGTTTTCAAGTCAAATAGATCGAGGCACACACTCGTGAAGCTCTCGTTCGGCAGCTCTTCTTTGCCTCCGACTATCACCGCGCTGGTGGTAAGTACAAGGCAGGAGACGTTAGTGTCGAAGAGTTTTGCACTAAGAGAGATCGACGCACATGTGGCCATTTAGCGTCCCCGGAAAAAAAAAACTTTTTTTTCATTCTCTCACCGGCTACTTTCCATTTAGTGGAGATGCATTACATTCTCGACAGCTACATTGCATTTCTGATGGATTTATTTCATTCTGTACATTCGAAATGGCTGTTACATGCCTTGTATATAGTATTTGGCGTGGCTGGACACGGAATATCTTACAGGGCCGTGGGACCTGGGGTTCTATACGGCCAGCGATGTTCCAGGATTTGTTCCGAACCAGAATCCGATTGAATCGCACCACCACAGCATCAAGGCTACTGCAGTGAATCAGCTGCGGGCTTCAACGGGGCATGTGCTTGCGTCGACTCTATCGAAAATCTGGTCGAGTGCGCGATGGAAATCGGGTCGGAGCCTATCCAGCACTTTGCCGCTGGACCAGTTTCCGCAGAGGTTCTAGAAGCTGGTGTACTCCTCTGCAACGACGACAACCACTTCCCGACTCACAAACGCAAGTCGTGCAGAGCAATCCGCAACATCCAGGCGTATTACTTTAACCAGAGATACTACATCGTCCGGGACGACAATGTGCATGGATTGAAGGTGAACGCAAGTCGAACAAAGACCTATAAGAGCTCGCTCAGCGGATCCCTCAAGGATTATGAAATTGTGGAGAATGTGTAGCTTCGATACCTCTCCGCACAAGGTGACGGTGTTGGATCGACTTCCGTATGAGCACGACTGGAACTCTCCGTTGTGGTCACTGGAGGAGATCAACACCATCAGAAAAAAGTTCAAGTGTGACTGCAAAGATTTCTACCGGACGGGGTGGCTGTGTGCTCATGTACTAGCATGCCTTCACCTCATTGACAATCTTGATTTGACGGTCATGCTTCGAGGGCTCCCAGCTCGCAGGCCTCCCGGTAGACCGCGCAAGAAAAGCAAATGCCTCCAGCGAGATGGTGTGAGAACATCCCAATACTCCGTCGATGCCATGGTGAAACGACTTGTGGACAAGCCAGCAAGTGTTATCAACTGGAGCGTGCAAATCGAAAAGACAGTGGCCGAGGCGGATGGCGAGGGGTCCCAGCGGACCTATGTTGACAAGATTAGCCCCCCTTCACTCGTGGAGGAAAGCGGTTCTGGGAGATCGCGTACGAGGATCAAGATGAGGTGACTGTCCTGGAAGTTGAAGCTCTTGCAAGGACGATCAATTTCTCCTTCCAAAAGGGGCACAACATTGTTTCCAGCTTATGCATATCTTCGACACAACAGCGGTAGCGTGAAGCTTCAGCAGAATAGCAAGTGGACGACATAAGGCTAGACGTAGTGAGCACTTCGGGTGCTACGAACTAGGGACCGAGTAACCCGGACATTTGTTTTACATTTTTCAATAGATGCAAGTGAATGCAATAACACCATCGAAATGAAAACTAGCCAATAATAAATGAAAAGCAGACTTTTTGCCCATAAATGGAAAGTAGCCGCTGAAAGAATGAGAACAAAAAACGCACCCAGAGTCCCCGCGACAAGCTGTAAATCTCTTGTGGCTCCAGGTTCTTCCTCTCTAGCGACCGGGACACGTGAGTTCCCCACGGGCAGTAGTCATACGACTGGCAATAAGGCAAACGTTACAACATTCGACATCAGCACTAAGCCATGTGAACCATTGCATAGCAGAACAGCCCGCACCTCAAGCCACCTCAAGTCTTGTCCGTCCAGCGCCATCCTGTGGCGACTCCTTAGATTTAGGCAGCTAAAGAGCCGCTATGAGCGAGTTCTCGGAAGGTCGGCAACTAAAGCAAGCTGTTCAACAACAACAATGCGGAGGGATCTCTTTTTAAGAGATTAATATAATCGCACGCGTAGGAAGCTGGGCAAAACTAAGGTCGGCCTAGATGCCTTATTCATGACAACGCTACAATCTCGTTTCTCTAAGCTCAGTAAAAGACCAAAGTTTTGTTCGAGAGGGACTGTCGGACTCGGGCCATGCTCAAGTTGGGCAGCTCAACTCGTGTTTCTTTTCTCGGAAATGTAATCGAAATGTTCGGCGACGTTCAATTTTACAAGGACGTCCCCAACAGGACAAGAACAACCCCATAATTCTCACCACCGAGGTCGCCCTTGTGGCAAGTGCTCGTCAAGACGAGACGTTGAAGCGTATACATGATGCAAATTCTCTCAGCCTAAGGGCTGAGGGTAGCTTCAGCTTGAGGATGTTTTTCGGATATTTGTGAAATCTGGACGGAAAATGTGTACATTGTTTCTAAATAAATACGTAGACTGC
>NW_009258155.1:13856-17393 GCF_000149755.1 Phytophthora sojae
AAGCTAATCTAATAAGAGCAACGCAAGTATGACTTGGGCATACAGAAGGCTGAGAGACCTCGTGCGCGAAGACCCTCGAGCAGTGCTACTGTTTGCCTCTCTCCTGATCTTGAAGTTCATGTAGCCATTTCTAACGGGAGCCTCTAAATGGATAGAAACTCCCTGTCATTACACTCTGCAGACGCCCACGTGCATCAAGTTCTTCATCCCGGCAGGGCCAGAGCTAGGCCCAAAATGAGGGGGCTTCAGCCCCCTCCCTCGTCAGGGGGCTACCCCGCACAGCTCCATCGAAGTTGGTCACATTACTACTAAATTGACGAACGTGCTCATCCAATAAACGTCTTGCACGCGTCCTCATGGTAGTGCAATGCCTTATAGTTTCGGGGTGCTACTTCGTTGCGAGTATACTTCACTGATTTCTGAGTAATTCCACATAAATCTTACTTTTGAGTTAGGAAAGCTGCCACGTCCGTCATCGCCCCCCCAACCAAGCCAATGTCGTACAAGGTTCATCGAGCGGCTATTGTTGACGCACTCGACCACATCGGTCTACGCAGCAGGGCCAAAACACATTTAGGCAGAGGATCGGGCTCCCGAATGGCAGACCTTGGGGGGTGCCAGTGAAGCTCAGATACGGCGCCTAGGGAGGTGGAATCCTCAGGCGATGGAGAAAGGTTACCTCACCTCGCTACCGCGAGAAGCAATGCGAACGCTTGCGGGCTTGAACGAGGAAGAGGTAGTTATTTGCTGGCGCGTACTTGCGTTGATCCTCCCCAAGCTCTTCAGAAACGTATTTTTCCGTTGGTGGAGGAGTGGCAGTCGAAGATGACTTCAGGTGAATGTGAACAGTCAATCGCGGCTGGTGGTTTTCTCGAGCTGCTTCAGTATCTGCGCACCGTAATTCTGCAGGATGCTGCCATTTTGTCCGAGCAAATGCCGGGACATCCGATTTGGAACAATGAGATCTTCAAGAGCGATCATTTTGAACAATTCCAGCTGGAAATGAAGAATGTCATGAACCACGTTAGTGACCCCACCGAGCGTCAGCTTAAGAAAGCCATGCCCGCGCTGAAGTCGACGCTCGATGGTGTTCGACAGGAGATGAGAGCATCATTGAGTGGTATTCGAAATAGCTTGGACGCGGTTGGTGAAAGTGTAGCAGATGTCATGGAAGTTCTTGCCCCACTCAGGAATGGATCAGCATTTGTGGAAGTTAAGATCGTGAATGGCTTACAATCGACAACCCCCAGCGCCACCCAAGCCGCCTCCGGAGCTAGCTACACCCAGTGACCCCTCTGCGATTACCAGTTACAGACTCAGTCGAGGCATTCAATCGGTTCGTGAGTTGTGGACCGAATGGACATGCGGCGTCCCTGGTGGTTATGCAGTTGAAAAGCTGGAGTAACAGCTCGGTACCAAGTGGTGTGACCATCACGAGAGACGCTTCTTCAACCGACGACGAAAAACTATTGATCTTGTAAAGATCATCGCTAGCTGGGTTTGCAACCACGAGGCGTTCGGCAAATATCAGGCAGTCGAAGAGGCGATTAAGCGTGTTGACAGCATCCGCTGTATTCGCAAAAAAAATCGCTCAATTGAGTGTCTCAAACGTCGAGTGTGGCCTAATCTGTACACGATGCTAGCAACCTCTGGACAATTCCGGAAGAAGGGCGCTGGTGGCTCTAAGCAGTAGATCTGTTTGGTGCTGTACTGGAAGCAAACCGACTTGGAGGACCTCGCACGAAAGATCCCAAAGCTGGACGAGAGCGATACTGCCAACCGGCATTTCGTGACCGGTGGAAGCCTTCGCGATTTTTTGATGGCGGTGGCTGCTTCTAGAGCTCTAATTGAAGCAGCATTGGGTGAACTCACTTTGGATGTAGCAACATTGCTGATCAGACCGCGTGGATGCAGCTCAGACCAGCAGATTGACCGCATTCGGATGATGGGGGTTGCAAACCCTACAAGCGTCGATCATTATATCCGTCCGTTGTTTTGGAGACCGTGTATAACGTCGGTGATGGCGATGAGACACCTGATAGATACGGTGAAACCCGACTATTTCCAAAAGCTTCTTGCTCTGGCGAAAGACTTGGACGACGATAAACTACATGGCGCTGTGCTCGAATACTTGTTCCGCTCGCTTTTACGCCACCATCATTCAACTCGCATATCGTAATTTAAGTACGACAATGTAAATCGGAGTAGTGTTCGGAACTTTGAGAGCATCATGATGGCGGATACAGGTACGGTAAAACTCGACCGTTCGATCGAGTCGCGCGAGCCGCCACTATTCCAGCGCTCGGGTGAGACGATTGAAGACTTCGTAGCGGTGATAGAGAGGTGGGCTGCAAACCCTGCCGAGATGGACTACTGGATCCCTGCGTCCAGCGCGTGTCCAACAATAGATGCTGTCGCGAAGTGGAAGTTTACGAGCGACTCGGTGGACTCGTCTACAATGGGGCCCACGGTGGAGCGTTTATGCTTGCTCCAGATGACGAAGGCCATTAAACACAAGTGCGACGAAACGATCCTTTGGAAATTTGCGAAGACATTCCTAGAAAAGCGAAAGCAAGTGTGTTTCATGGTCCTTCTGTGGGACGATGATTTCGACCGGAGTGCGATAACTCAACGTTGGTCGTTCAGATTGGATCCAGTGGTGATCACGTTGGACGAGGGCAGGGCCAGCATTCCCCTGTACGTTGCGGCGGCTCAAATGGATGAAGACTCGTTTTACGGTTGAGCTTCGCATCGATCCATACCAAGCATGATTTCTACATGTAGTCGTCGTATTACGTAGTACAATAGAAATAGTGAACCGGGTCAAGCGGCAATTTCTTAAGAACATTTTTAATGCTAAATTTTTAAGAACATTTTTAATGCTACTAATACCGGGAGGCAGGGCTCCCGAGTACGTTGTACGTCGCTCATCGCCATCGATACTTGGAAAACGGCCTCAAGCTCACTGGGACGTGCTGAACGGTGGCCTTAACCCTATTATGGTTGGTGGTCCTAAAACCTTGCAATATGCTTGGTTTTACAAATTTAATCCAATCAAATCACCCCTCTATTGATTTTGACCTATTATATCACTTGCGTAAAACCAAGCATATTGCGAGGTTTTACAACAATAATTGCAATAATTATTGGTAAACCCCTGCAAAATGATATATTATGCTGCGGGGTGCGGAGCAAAACCAAGGATTTATGCATGTTTTACACTTTACTATAGGGACTTCGGTATACAAAATCCAAGTATAATATTGATCACTAAAGGGTTAAGTGGCAAAAGACTGCCTCAAATTGCTCAAAACCGGTCGCACTCCGTGAAATCGTCTGGAATAACGTCTCGAACGCGTACATATCACAGCACGGTATCCCTGGGCTTCGCATTTCGCCTGTAGCGGAGCCTTCCATGAATACCATATATAAGCCTGTGCTGGAAGCTTTGCAAGTACTCCCAAAGGACAAGAACGAACGCGAGATTTCTTGGGCTTTGTTTTCGCTATTTTCGAGCATCACTTCGACGGAGCTGAA
>NW_009258156.1:0-10476 GCF_000149755.1 Phytophthora sojae
GCCACCGCATATTCAACAAGCTGACCATGAGAAGCATCGACCTCGAGGATTGGGAAGACGACGAGCCGCCGATGCTGGGCGAGGCCGACAAGCTGGAGACAGACAACCAAGCAGCTGATCCCTCAACGCAACCGCAGGAATCTAGCGTCATGGATGAGATGCTGGCCGTCGCTCAGCGCGCCAAAGAGGACAAGCGCAAGCAGCAAGAAAGCGAGCGCAACCGCAAATCTTTCGGCCAGGGGCTGAAGAAGGGCTTCTTCAACACAAAACCCAAGCCCACCAAAGTGAAGACGGCACAGCGTACATCAGTTCTGGAGCCAACTCGGCAGCAAGCGGTACGGTTAAAGGCTCAAGGGGGATGCGATCCGTGCAACACTAATGTTTATCTGCTGAATACAGCGAGACGAGCGCCTGTTGATCGTCAAAGAGAAGCAAGAAGAAGCTACGGCGACCAGCCCAATGTTCGTGTTCCCAGAAGTGCAGGAGGCCATGAAGAGCATGAACCAGCTAGACCCTAAAGGTTTGGATCGCGGCACGAGCCCGGCGTCTTGTATTTAACTACAAACTCTAACTCGTAGTTCTGTGCTCGCATTTTCCAGAGTGGATGAACGAGCGGTTTTTTGAAAAACTCGCTCGCAATCCAAGGCTTGCTCAGGGTATGTTCGCATGTTGATCCTTGGAGGGCTATCGATAATTGGCGGCCTGTTTAACGTCTGGATCTGTTCATGCCAGCATTGCAAAACCCGGCCTTCACGACGGCGATAGCCGAGATGCAGCAGGACCCTCAAGCTGCTGTGCTGAAATACCAAAAGGATCCAGCAGTGTCGACGATGTTGCGGGACTTCATGGAGTTTCTTGGGAACCATTTTGAAGAGGTGGGTCTAGTGTCCATGTGGCTGTGGTACTGCGACCCGAAGAGGACTCTTAATTCTCACGACGAGTTGCTTGCTGTCTGATAGCTGGGCGCTTCGGAGGAGGCTGCTTCACCGCAAAGTTCAGCAACACAACACCAGCCAGCAGTCGGGAGAGACCTCCGTGTGTATAACAGCAACCAGACGCCTCCAGCAGCTTCAACGCCCCCGGCCATCGTCGACCTGGACGAGACGCGACGCCAGGTCATTGCCGGAATGCAGCGCACTCCCGAGGAAGAGGAGCAAGTGCAGCGCATCTTGGAGAACCCGGAGCTGCTGGCGGCCCTCTCGGACGGGACCTTGATGCAGCGTCTGCACGCGTGCCAGCAGTCGCCCAGCGAGTTGCAGCGCCTTGCGCAGGACCCCGGGCTGGGCCCCAAGCTGCGGCTGCTGGTGCAGCACAACATGGTGCAGTTTGCCTCGTAGCTCAGCTGTTCCACTTCAAGTAATACTTCAACTGCTTTGCAGCTGAGCGCGATCCTGGGAGTAGATAGCCATCTAAACCGCAACAAATTCAAATTCAAATACTTCAACTGCTTGAACCCCACTATCAAACGGAATACACATGCGTTCCCATGGGATTTTATTCGAGTGACCGGTATTTTATATTGGTGGATCGAGGCGTGAAGATGGCGGAGCTCAAGGACCAGGTCGAGGCGGAGATGACGCGCTACCGGGCGCTGCAGGACGGTGCGTGCGCGCGTAGGCGCGGAGTGCGCCTCGACTCGCAGCGGGACTGAACTTGACTGATCTGGGGCGTGGGTGGCGTGCGGTGCAGAGGTGCAAGTGCTGGCGACGCAGCGGCAGACGTACGCGCAGCAGGCCAACGAGAACGACATGGTCAAGAAGGAGCTGGACCTGCTGGACGACGAGACCAAGGTCTACAAGCTCGTGGGCCCCGTGCTGCTCAAGCAGGACGTGGACGAGGCCAAGACCAACGTCAACAAGCGCCTCGAGTTCATCAACAACGAGCTGTACGGCACGAGCAGGAAGTTGTAGGCAGGAGGGACTCGGCCACAGACTAACGTGTTTGGTTGCGGTGTCCTGTGAGCAGGAGCAAGGTGAACTCCAAGATCGAGGCCAAGGAGAAGGAGGCCATCGGCATCCGGACCAACGTACGCAGTTATTGGCTATTGAGAGTGGGAAGTTGGGAGCTGACTTGCTTTGGTTGCTGTTGTGCCGGTCACAGATCTCGAACATGCAGATGGAGATGCAGAAGCGCGCCGCGGAGGCTGCCAAGGGCGCGGTCGCGGCACATTAGGACAGCAGACTCGGCGTATGGGGACGCGGCGTTGAGCTCTGGATGGAAAAACAACGACGTGCTTCTTTTGCTGTGAGCTGTGGGTCTTGCTTCGTGTATGTAAGGTGTCTAATATCTATAGCTCCAACGCCTCGAGAGAGTGCGATCTGGCGCCGAGCAGCTCGGACGGCACCAGCTCCGCGATCTCCTGCAGGGTGGTGCGGGCCACGGGCGTAGCGTGCAGAGTGTGACGGCCAGCATCGCGGACGCGCACCAGCACGTAGTCGCCTGGGGCGGCGTGGACGCTGTCTGAACTAACAGTGGGGAGGGGAAGGAACTGCGACGCCAGCTCGCCCGCATGCTTCGTGAAGGCGCGCAGCGAGCCCGGCATCGCCTGGTTGGGGAACACGCAGCGCTTGCTCGTGTCCGTGAGGCCCGTGAGCTTCGGGTCTTCGTCCGTGGAGCGCCGACTGGGGCCCTGCACGAGGACGATGTGCAGCCGGTCCGAGTCCTCGACGTAGTTCTTGCGCGTCACCACCTCGCTGAATGTGTCGATCACCTCGCGCAGCCGACGCAGCTTGTCCTCCTGGGGCACGTCGTCCTCCATGCGGTGGGCAGCGTGTGTACGAGCACGAATCGAGTACGCGAACATGAAAGCCTGGTCGTAGCACACCTGGCGCATCAGCGAGATGGTGTCGGCGTGCTCCTCCTCAGTCTCGCCGCAGAAGCCCGTGATGAAGTCGGAGGAGATGGCCACACCGGGGATGCGCGTACGCATGTTGTCCACTAGCGCCAGGTACGCCTCGCGCGAGTAGCCACGACGCATGCGCTCCAGCATCGTGGTGCTGCCGCTCTGAGCCGGCATGTGGATCTGCTTGCAGATGTTGGGGCGCTCGTTCACGAGGTCCAGCACTTCGTTCGGGAAGTCCTTCGGGTGGGGCGACGTGAAACGCAGTCGCATCTCCGGGTCCACGCGCGAGACTTCTTCCAGCAGGTCGGCGAAGCGGAAACCAGGCGCGTCGCGCGAGCGGAACATGTTGCTGAACCCCGCGGACGAGACGTAGCCGCGCCCCTTTTCGGCAGCGCCCTCCGACTTCTTGTCATGGTACGAGTTGACGTTCTGGCCCAGCAGCACCACCTCCTTCACGCCCTGGTCGCTCAGCGCGCGCACCTCGTCCACGATCGAGCTGATGACGCGACTGCGCTCGCGTCCGCGCGTGAAGGGCACAATGCAGTACGAGCACATGTTGTTGCAGCCACGCATGATGGACACAAAGGCCGACGGGCTGTGCGGGTCGGCGCGGACGGGCGCAATGTCGGCGTACGTCTCGTCCAGCGAGAGCTGCACGTTGACGGCCGCCTCGCCGCTGCCGTGCACGACGCGCAGCAGGTTGGGGATGTCGCGGTAGGCGTCGGGCCCCACCACCAGGTCCACCATCTTGTCGGACTCGAGCAGCTTGGTCTTGAGGCGCTCGGCCATGCAGCCCAGCACGCCCACGGTCTGCACCTTCTGCTTCTTGCGCAGCAGCTTGGCCTTGACCTGGCGCAGCGACTCGAGGCGGTTCCAGATCTTGGCCTCGGCGTTGTCGCGCACGGCGCACGTGTTGATGAGCACCACGTCGGCCGCGTCGGCCGAGGACGCGGGCGAGTAGCCGCCCTCCAGCAGGATGGCCCGCACGATCTCCGAGTCAGCCGAGTTCATCTGGCAGCCGTACGTCTCGATGAAGAAGGAGCAGACCCGCGCCTCCTGCGCCTGCTCCTCCAGCTCCTCCAGCGACCGCACGCTGCTGGGCGCCACCGGGAAGTTCATCTCGCTCGGCTCGCGCGCCGCCTCGGCCGTGCGCTGGTGGTCGTGCGACTGCGACTCGCGCAGGAAGTCGCCAAGGCCGGGACCGTCACGCGGCAGCCGCGAGCTTTGCACCTTCACCTTGGCCTGCGCATTGGCGCTGCTGGACTCGAAGCGAACGGCATTGGCCAGCGCGGCGAAGGCGCGCGAGCTGCTGCGAACGGCACGGCGTCTTGCGGCCAGCATTCTTGCTGTTGGTGGATGTGTGACCAGGACCAGCCAAAAAGGGTCCAGCATTTGCTAAACGAAATATTGATCTATCAAATTGTACAAAATATTTCAAGTTTTAAGAAAACTTTAAAGGTTAAAGATGCACATGGCGCATTGCCGCACGCGCGGCTCATTCTCGAACGTGCAGCGCGAGCAGCTCCACGCAGCGGTCGCCATGATTGCCGCCAATAATAATCCGAAGTTGCCGCCACAATCCTCTCGTATTTTACCGTAGATGAGCGAAAAAGAACATTAAATGTCGGTATTTTTCACCACTTATCGTCAATGTTGACAAAACACCAGCAACGTAACAATCTAAACTACATCGGCAAAGTTCACAAAAAGACTACGCAACTTAGGCTACGCAACATATCATAAGTTGCACTTTAGTGATAAGTTGATAAGTTGATAACTCAGCAAGAACCCCTGTGGAGTTCTCAACTTGAGAACTACAAATACACTTTACCATTTCTGGATCCAGTCATCCACTGCCAAGTTCACCAAAGGGAGTCCTCTTCATTTCGCTAACAAGTTTAGTTTGTAAGTTTTAGAGGGCTCTGGGGGCTCACCTCACCACACACATGCATATTGTAAAATGGACGCAGTTGAATCTATCGGGGCATCTACGCCAGGGCGGGGATGGCCTGCGGGTCGGTGTTGAACATCTCGTTGGGGTCTACTTGGTCTTGATCTTCTGCAGCTTGGCGAAGTTGCCGCCGCCGTACAGGAACTCGGCCATCTCGCTCACGGTCCAGCGCTCGTCGCGGTACGTCGTGAAGCCGCCGGGCACGCCGCCCTTGGCCTTGTAGGCGTCCACGAACTTGTAGAAGTTGGTGCGCATGGTGGTGATCGTGGTGTCGGCGAACTTGACGTCGAAGGACGGCGTGCGGATGTCCCAGCGGGTGAGGTGCAGGCGGTCGTCGTGCTTCCAGGCCGAGGCGTCGGCCGTGACGCCCTTGGCGTACTTGCCGCCCCAGATGTCCACGAAGCCAGAGGCCGTAGCGTCCGGGAGCGCGGGGGCGAACGCGGTGCTGGAGAAGAGCTGCCAGGCCGTCGAGTTGTCGAGCGGCGTGGAGCTGGGGATCGTGACCGACGCGATGTAGAAGTAGCGGCGGGGGGACATGGCCTCCTCCACGAGGCCGGGGGTCGAGATGGCCTCGGACGTCCAGAAGTCGTTGTCGGTCGTGGTGAGCATCATCGAGGCCGGCAGGTTCTTCATGAGCGAGCCGAGCACGGTCTTGGCCTGCTCGGGCGAGCCGTAGAATAAACCCTGGAGCGTGGACCTGGTCTTGAGGCTGAAGCGGATGGAGAGCAGGTCGTTGTTGTCGGCGCTCTGAGCCTACTTCTGCGTGCCGAGGAAGGCGTTGACGTTGTCCTGCTGGGTCGGCTTGACGCTCGAGTTGAAGGCGATGGTGTAGTTCGTCACGCGCTCCGACGGAGGCTCGATCGTCTTGATCTTGAAGTCCAGCACCACGCCCATGGAGCTGGCAGCGCCGCGCACGCCCCAGTACAGGTCCGCGTTCTGCTTGGCGCTGGCGTCCACGATGGTGCCGTTAGCCAGGGCCACACGCACGGCCTCGACGTTGTCCAGCACTGTGCCAGCGGTACGCGAGAGGGTGCCGAAACCCGAGGCGGCCACACCGGTCATGCCGACGTCGGGGTAGCGGCCGTGGGGCAGAGTGCGGTTAAACTCCCACATGTACTTGGCGGTCTCCGAGATCATGACGGGGCCGCCGTACGACAGCAGACCAGTGGACGCGTCGTACTTGAGGTGCTTGAGGTACTTGAGGTGCATGACGAGGGCGCCGTTGTTGCGGCCGAAACCCATGCTCGAGAAGGAGCGGTTGCCGCCCAGCGTGGTGACCTTGACGCCGGCATCGGCGGCGCACTTGAGCGCGGCCGACACCTGGGCCTCCGTCTTGGGGAACGCAACAGCCGCAGGCTGGGGGTTCACGCGCGAGTTCCACGGCTGGATGTCCATCGTCCAGGTCGTGGTCTTGGGCACCGAGTTCTCGATGCCGGCCTTGTCGAGACACGGACCGATGTCAGCCGGGACCGCGGCGGCCTGCGCGGCGATGAGGGAGCAGAGCGCGAAAATCGCGCGGCTGGCGCTGGAGATCGACACGACCATGGTTCGCCTTGGTCTCGAGTTGTTGGGGACTTGAGTGCTGGAGGGCAAATGCGGAAGTGAGTACATGTATCTCTGTGCCGGGGGGTCATGGGGCTTGTTCCCTTCGAGTTGCCTGTTCTCACGAGAGATTGCAGTCAAGCACAATCGGGAGCTCTCCCAACCGTGAAGTCGTGCGGGGTGTCTACGGCGCTATTACAGCTAGGCTCTACCGGTGCAGGCTGGGCTGGAGTAAGCGTTCCAGCGGGCCAGAACCGTGAAAACAGCGTTGACACAGCGACGTGACAAGCAGATTTGATTCATCATCCCCATCGCAAGTTGGAATCCAAACGCATGGCCAGCGGGTAGGAATGCCACAAGGCTTTCATCCCTGTAGTACAGTAGATGGGATTTACCTCGATTAGATAGGCTAACCGACGAGGCTTATCACGACCTGCCCGACCGTGAAGATCTCCACGCCGCTCGACAACTCGACGGCCTGGCAGCTCTTCTCCAGCACCGCGTTCGCCCCCGCGCTCCCGGACGCTACGGCCTCTGGCTTCGTGGACATCTGGGGCGGCAAGTACGCCAAGGGCGTCACGGCCGACGCCTCGGCCTGGAAGCACGACGACCGCCTGCACCTCACCCGCTGGGACATCCGCACGCCGTCCTTCGACGTCAAGTTCGCCGACACCACGATCACCACCATGCGCACCAACTTCTACAAGTTCGTGGACGCCTACAAGGCCAAGGGCGGCGTGCCCGGCGGCTTCACGACGTACCGCGACGAGCGCTGGACCGTGAGCGAGATGGCCGAGTTCCTGTACGGCGGCGGCAACTTCGCCAAGCTGCAGAAGATCAAGACCAAGTAGACCCCAACGAGATGTTCAACACCGACCCGCAGGCCATCCCCGCCCTGGCGTAGATGCCCCGATAGATTCAACTGCGTCCATTTTACAATATGCATGTGTGTGGTGAGGTGAGCCCCCAGAGCCCTCTAAAACTTACAAACTAAACTTGTTAGCGAAATGAAGAGGACTCCCTTTGGTGAACTTGGCAGTGGATGACTGGATCCAGAAATGGTAAAGTGTATTTGTAGTTCTCAAGTTGAGAACTCCACAGGGGTTCTTGCTGAGTTATCAACTTATCAACTTATCACTAAAGTGCAACTTATGATATGTTGCGTAGCCTAAGTTGCGTAGTCTTTTTGTGAACTTTGCCGATGTAGTTTAGATTGTTACGTTGCTGGTGTTTTGTCAACTTTGACGATACGATAAAATACGAGAGGATTGTGGCGGTAACTTCGGATTATTATTGGCGGCAACCATGGCGACCGCTGCGTGGAGCTGCTCGCGCTGCACGTTCGAGAATGAGCCGCGCGTGCGGCAATGCGCCATGTGCATGGGCGCTCGGCCGGCCGCGACGCCTGTAAAGGCTCCCGCGGCGTCTCCAGCGCCGGCCAGCCGCTCGGCCAGTAAGAGGGCCAAGACCAAGACGCCGCCCGCCAAGTCGCCGTCGCCATCGCTGCTCTTCGGCGTCGGCAGCTCGGCGGAGAAGGAGCGGCAGCGCGTGCAGAAGAAGCTGCAGCAGCTCAAGGAGCTCGGCATCGAGCTGCCCGACGCCGACATGATGGCGCTGCTGCAGCGCAACTGCTTCAGCGTGCCCGGGGCCGCCTCCGAGTACTTCGAGCGCCTGGCCCAGCAGGAGTCGACCGGCGGCGGCGCCCAGCAGGACGAGGGGGCTAAGCGGAGACTGGAGCAGGCGCTGCAGAGACTGGAGCGCGTGGACGCGCAGGACCAGAGCTTCCAGGTGCTGGGCAAGACCACCATGCAGGCCTCGGTGAACCGCCAGGGCGTGGCGCTGCAGGTCGGGGACGAGCTGCTGCTGCAGGCCGAGAACGCCGGCAAGAAGCGGCTGCGACCCGGACTCTCCGCCGGCGCCTCGGCGTCTGGGGGCATCGTGAGGATCGCCACTCTGCAGCACTCGCAGATCGGGCGACTGGAGCGGAACCTCGAGATGCTGCTGCACCCGCTCATGAAGAGCGGGCTCGTGAAGCTCGGGGCCGTGTGCGAGACGCCCCCAGTGTCGTCGCACATGTTCGCGTCGTTCGATGTACGTGGTGTTTGATCGTGTTGGGTGTTGACGGGGCGCTACTGCACATGGTGCTGATACAGTATCGCGTTGATGCAGGTGACGGCGTTCGTGTACGTTAGCGTCAAGGCGTTCGACATGTTCAAGGAAGGCGACGCGAACTTCCACCTCTCCGACCATCTCTACAACCTGCTGCAGATGATCAACGGGGCTGAGGCGCCGTCGTTGGATGCGCTGGCTTCCCGTCCCTCTGCAGAGGCTGAAGATCCGTCGGCCAAGGTGAACCCGGAAGACCTTGACACCCTCTTTTCGGAGTGTGTTGGCGCAAACGACCTCCACAACTCAGCGGATGGATCGGACACGGACCCATCAGAGCACCTCCTGCAGTATCTGAATGCTATCGAGCTACGGGATCATCAAAAGCAGGCGCTGCGATGGATGCTGTGGCGCGAGAACCAGCTTAAAAGCGGCGTCAGCGAGCAAGAGAGTAACGACCCGGTAAGCAATCTCACTCCTGTCATAGTTTGCACTGCTTGTACTCTTCTGTTTCATGCTAACCACTTCCTTCATCTCTTTCAGATGTGGGAGGAACGCCACTTCCGGTCCAAGATCTCGTACTATGTAAACCCCTTCGAGAAAAGCGCCTCGCTGACTCGACCGGACCCTCCAGTTCCCTGTTTAGGCGGAATTCTAGCAGACGACATGGGAATGGGTAAGTTGTCGCCTCCGTGCGCTTGTCATGGCAACAAGTGCACAACTAACGAGTATATCTTGTTACATGCAGGCAAAACGATGATGATGCTTTCACTCATCGCATATCAAAAGCACGTTGGTGAAGAGAAAGATGCTGATAACAACACTGACTCATCTTCCCGGGACAAACGGAAAACGACTGGCAAGACGCTCGTCGTTTGCCCGCTGAGTTTGCTTCACCAGTGGAAAAACGAGGCACAAGAGCGCTTCCTCCCTAACACGCTGAGCGTTCACGTGTACTATGGCGACGATCGCGACAACGACACTGGGCTTAGTGCGGCATCTTTCAGCAAGAGCGACCTGCTACTCACCACGTACGGAGTGCTATCGGCAGAGTTCGAGAAGAACGGGGTCCTCACGACAGCGGAGTGGAACCGCGTCATTCTTGATGAGGCGCACAGCATCAAGAACAGGTCTACAGGCTACTTCAAGACGTGCTCTGCGATGAAAGCCACCCACCGCTGGTGTCTAACCGGCACTCCTATCCAGAACACACTCGACGACATGTTCTCTCTTCTCTGCTTTCTCCAGTACCAGCCCTGGTCTCGAGTGGCGTGGTGGAAGAGGGTGATCACGAAGCCGTATGAAGATGGTGACGATGTAAACGCGCTCGGTCGGCTGAAGGTGATTCTAACCCCAATTCTGCTTCGGCGCACCAAGCACTCGCGGGACAAGCAGGGCAAAATGATCGTTCAGCTTCCCCCGAAGCACGTCGACCTGGTCAAGCTCGAGTTCTCCCCGGACGAGCGAGCGTTCTACCAAGCTGTATACGACAAGAGCAGGGCCGAGTTCAACGGCTTCGTGGCCAGCGGCTCAGCAATGACAAGCTACGTCGCTATCTTCGCACTGTTGCTCCGACTTCGTCAAGCTTGCGACCACCCTCTGCTCGCGCTCGGGAAAGACGTCGAGCAAGCGATGCAGTCCGACGACAAGAGTACGAGCGCGACTACCACAGCCGCCTCGGCCAGGTCAGCGTTCCAGCCGCAGCACAACGAGAGCTCTGAGGCCTACTACCAGCAAATCGCCGCGCAGCTCCAAAAGGACATGAAGGCCAGCAACCGCACGCAGCTTCTGGAGAACGGGAGCGACGCCACGGACACAGAGAGCAGCAGCTCGGCTGGAGGCTTGACGGCGTCGTACATCCAGAGCGTGATAGCGCAGGTTGAAGATGGCCTGGAGTCGCAGGAGTGCCCGATTTGCTTGGACCCGCCGCAGAACGCCGTGCTGACTCCGTGCGCCCACGTGCTGTGCGACCAGTGCCTGCGCGACAGTCTAGCGAACGACCCGGAGAACGGCTGCCCCGTGTGTCGAACCGTGG
>NW_009258156.1:13711-18681 GCF_000149755.1 Phytophthora sojae
TGCAGCTGCTGCTCCAGCTCGCTGCTCCTGCCGGCGGCGGCCTCCGCCTGCCGCTCCGCCTCGAGCTGCGCGTCCTGCGCCGCGCTGGTCTGCGCGCGGCTGAGCTTCCAGGCCTCGTCTAGGCGCAGGAGGCCCTGCATGGCCTTCTGGTAGCGGCCGTCCAGCGCCTGCAACTCCGCCTCGCGCGCCTTGAGCGCCTGCTGCGCCTCGGCCAGCGCCGTCTGCAGCGCGAAGGCCTCGGCCTCCAGCTCCGCCGCCGTCGTGTCGCCGCCCACGCGCAGCCGCAGGCGCTCGCGCAGGTGCGCCGTCTCGATCTTCATGTCCATCAGCTCGCGGGCCATGCGCTCGGCCTGCTGCTGCTGCGAGCGCAGCCCCGCCGGGCCAGCGGCGGCGGCGGCGTCTCCACGCTCGGCCATGATCCCAGTCTGTGAGATGAGATGCCGAAGTTTTGAATTCAAAACGCCCGCCCCTTTTCTGGCGCCAAGTTTCCGCGACAACGGCTGCTACTACTGGCACAGTTCAGTCTGGGCTGCATCTACTGACTGTGCACAGTCCAATCTGGGGTATGGAGTCTGCACTCGTTTTCCTTGTCACAGAGTTGGGGATCAAAGGCTTTGATTCAAAGCTCCTGTGGGTATCGTAGATGCTTGCTTTTGCCATGAGCTTAGCCGCTCGGAGCGTAGTTCCAGCAGGTATACGTACCCCACTGCGCTGAGAAAATTGCGTCCAAGTCCTTGGCGAGCGCGGCTGCTGAGCCCGTTGCTTGATTGTTAGTTAGGCTTGAGTTGCTCGAGCTGCCCTTGTAGTTTCTTGTCCAGACTATCGATGCGGAGATACGTCGAGCCCCGGGGTGGTCATCGCACTGAGATCTGTCACCCCTTGGTTCAGCGTTCGTACTGCGGCGTCCGTCGTCGGTGTATTTGCTGGTCCCAAGTACAGTGTAGAGACTTCCTGCTTTTCTGAGGAATCCACTGTTGTGCAGCCGTGTGGTGATAGAGGACCCACCCTCGCGTGGTCAATTTGTCCTTAGTGGTGTGCGGGCCGAAGTGGATGTTCCAGACATCTAGGTTTGGAGCATCATCGTCTTCGTTCAGCGTCATCATGAGGCTGTTACAAATTTCAAGACAGAAGCCTTGAATTCGCTTTGCCGGTTGTTGGTTCCACGCACTAGCAATCGCTCGCGCCTGGTAGGCAGGCTCCTGCTGTCTTCATGGCCGCCCTGATCTCTCTTTCGTTGGTTACTTTATCCTTAAAGACTGCGTCATTGCGAAGCCTCCAGAGTAGCGCTGGTGTCACAGTTGCCCATATCTGCCACAAAAGCTTCAGTGGTGAGCCCAAGAAGTCCGGGGCGCTTGTGATTGGCCAGTTTATTTCTTGATAAAACTCTGCATTGCCCAAGTCGATATGCTCGCGGCTTCACACGAATCGGATGCAGTTGAGCTGGTAGAACGCTCTACTTCGTTGCTTTCGTGGGGAGGTGGGTACGTTTCTCGCAAGTTCCTTGTGGCTTCTGCTGTACCAGTCTGTATGGTGTTGAAGGCAATCTTCTCGTCTCTCAGCAGACAATGGAGCGCAATGCAGTGTACTACCCGAGGCGCCATAAATTTCATTTCCTAAAACTGGAGGCCATACTCACAGCACTTTACTCGTGCCCAGCATTGCAGTAGGAGAACTCACGCTTGAAATGAAATGTAATATATGTAGTAGTATGTTTTGAAATGCACGGTACTCTTGTCCGTTCTTCTCAGCTAGGAAAAATGCATTCTCGCGACGCTTGATTAGGCGGCGGTCGTACTGGAGCCGCTCTTGCTGGTCAGCTGACGCGTCGTGGACACTCGCTTGGTGCCGCGGGGCGACGTGATCTCAGTCGTGATGACCGTGAAGTCTCCCTCAATCGCGATCTTGCGGGTCGTGGTCGAGCCAGCGATGGCGGTAGTCGACTGCGTCCTCATGGGCGACGACGAGTACGAAGTCGTCGTCTTGGTCGTCACGGGGGACGAGTACGACGTCGTCGTTGACGTCGCGCCCCGAGTCACCTTTGCAACGGAAGGCGAGGCGAACCCCGCGCTCGCACTGCTCACGGACTTGGTTACCTTGCTCGACTCGGGGGACGCGTACGCCGTGATCTTCAGCCCCCGCGTCGCCTTCGTCGGCTGCGGCGACACGAAACCCGCCGCAGGAGAGCCGCTTATCGGGGATGCGAACGGGGACCTGATGGGAGATCCCTGGGGGAAGCGGTGCTTGAGCTGACGTCGAAGGGGCGAGTACGCGGTACTCAACCGGGCAGTCGAGCCGCTGCGGGCAGGGCTGCCGACTGGAGTGCTCGTTCGAGACGGCCCACCAGCGCCGGGGGCGCCCGTCATGAGCACCATGTCGTCGGAGAACTTCATCATGCCGGAGAACATGCGGCTGCGGCGCAGTTGACGCTGGTTGTTGAAGCCTTGGATCATTGTGACCTGGTGGTGCAGCTGCTGCTCCTCTGTCAGGTTCAGCAGGTAGTCGGCCATGTTCACGCCCGGAGCGCACACGAAGCCGAGCTCCTGGAAGTACGCGATGAGCGACTCGCCCGTGCCGTGGAAGAGCACTTCACCGTTCTCCAGAATCAAGACGTCCTCGTAGTACGCGCACTTCTTGGGCATCACCTGCAGCACCGAGAGAACGAACTCCGCCCCCATGAGCTTAGACCCGTCAGGGCCATTGCGCATGTGGGAGACCTCGTCAATCACCAGCGTTCGCTTGAACTTGCCGACTCCGAGACCCAACTGCTGCACCGCAACACCGGGGTAGTGGAAGGAAAGGGAGCGCGCGATCGTCCAGGTAGCCCGCTTCTCTTCATACGTGCCAGCGTTGAAGAATCCGTCCTCGAAGCTCACCAAGTTCTGGTCACAGAAGTCACGAGCAAAGTTGAGCAATTCCTTCCTGGGCATGGTCTTGGACAGGCTCCTTCCGCGACGCTGGACGTACGACACGAACTGGGGCAGCCAGGTCTTTACCAGTCGACGGCGCTTCATGTTCCACCACGCAGAACCCTTGCCAGTTCTCCCAGCCGTGCTCACAGCGAGCTTCTCTTCCCAACTCGACTCCGCCAAGCTTCGCTTCATGCCGTCCGTCCCAACTACAGACGCAACATTTATCACTCCAACATCCGAAGTATCGTCCTCCTCGCGAGTCTCCGTCTCAACAGTCGCGCTCGTCTCGCCCGCCACGGTCTTCGTCACGGTCGTCGTCTGCACCTCGATCAGGCGCTTCACCAGGCCGCTGGAAGTGGTCACCTTACGGATCGTCGTGCGAACCGTCTTGGTGATGACGCTGCCGTTGGCACCCGTCGTACGGAACACCTCGGTCTTCACCGTCGCGCCAGCAGCGCCGTCCTCGTCCGTCTCGTGCGTCGTCGACGAGCTAACCAGAGTCGCATCCGACGTCGTCGTGGTCGAGCTCGTGGCACTGCTGTCATCGATCTCCTCGCGAGTCTCCGTCTCCACAGTCGTGCTCGTCTCGCCCGCCACGGTCTTCGTCACGGTCGTCGTCTGCACCTCGATCAGGCGCTTCACCAGGCCGCTGGAAGTGGTCACCTTACGGATCGTCGTGCGAACCGTCTTGGTGATGACGCTGCCGTTGGCACCCGTCGTACGGAACACCTCGGTCTTCACCGTCGCGCCAGCAGCGCCGTCCTCGTCCGTCTCGTGCGTCGTCGACGAGCTAACCAGAGTCGCATCCGACGTCGTCGTGGTCGAGCTCGTGGCACTGCTGTCATCGATCTCCTCGCGAGTCTCCGTCTCCACAGTCGTGCTCGTCTCGCCCGCCACGGTCTTCGTCACGGTCGTCGTCTGCACCTCGATCAGGCGCTTCACCAGGCCGCTGGAAGTGGTCACCTTACGGATCGTCGTGCGAACCGTCTTGGTGATGACGCTGCCGTTGGCACCCGTCGTACGGAACACCTCGGTCTTCACCGTCGCGCCAGCAGCGCCGTCCTCGTCCGTCTCGTGCGTCGTCGACGAGCTAACCAGAGTCGCATCCGACGTCGTCGTGGTCGAGCTCGTGGCACTGCTGTCATCGATCTCCTCGCGAGTCTCCGTCTCCACAGTCGTGCTCGTCTCGCCCGCCACGGTCTTCGTCACGGTCGTCGTCTGCACCTCGATCAGGCGCTTCACCAGGCCGCTGGAAGTGGTCACCTTACGGATCGTCGTGCGAACCGTCTTGGTGATGACGCTGCCGTTGGCACCCGTCGTACGGAACACCTCGGTCTTCACCGTCGCGCCAGCAGCGCCGTCCTCGTCCGTCTCGTGCGTCGTCGACGAGCTAACCAGAGTCGCATCCGACGTCGTCGTGGTCGAGCTCGTGGCACTGCTGTCATCGATCTCCTCGCGAGTCTCCGTCTCCACAGTCGTGCTCGTCTCGCCCGCCACGGTCTTCGTCACGGTCGTCGTCTGCACCTCGATCAGGCGCTTCACCAGGCCGCTGGAAGTGGTCACCTTACGGATCGTCGTGCGAACCGTCTTGGTGATGACGCTGCCGTTGGCACCCGTCGTACGGAACACCTCGGTCTTCACCGTCGCGCCAGCAGCGCCGTCCTCGTCCGTCTCGTGCGTCGTCGACGAGCTAACCAGAATCGCATCCGACGTCGTCGCGCCCGCAGTCGGCTTGCGCTTCGGCTTGCGGTGCTGCTTCGACTTGGGCTTCTTGCCCTGCGTCAGCTCGGTCTCCTCCACGGTCTCCTCCACGATCTCAGTCGTCTCGATCGTCTCGATCGTCACCTCCTCCGTCACCTCGCTCGTGGACGGCACCTCCTCGGTAGTCTCGGTGGTCACTTCCGTCACCTCCGTGGTCTCTTCTTCGGTGGTCGTGCCCGCAGTCGGCTTGCGCTTCGGCTTGCGGTGCTTCTTCGACTTGGGCTTCTTGCCCTGCGTCACCTCGGTCTCCTCCACGATCTCGGTCGTCTCGATCGTCTCGATCGTCTCGATCGTCTCGGT
>NW_009258157.1:0-3973 GCF_000149755.1 Phytophthora sojae
CATCGAGTGGAAGCTGGATTGCGGCTACTTCTGGGTCGGCCAGTGGCACTACACTCTGGCTGAGGCGTGCCGCCACGGCAATTTGGATGTAATCAAGTTCCTGGTGGATCACCCAACAGGACAGCAAGTCATCGACGAGATGGGCCGCAGCAGAGAGCTCTCGAGTCTCGTGTGCTTCCCTGCTGCCAAGGGCAACAACAAGGCGATGCAGTATCTACTCGACGAAGGGGCTGGCGGGCCATTCGAGCAGGCGATGGTCAGCGCCATCTGGATGTGGCATCTTGGCTGATGCGGTGATTTCCCGAGCTCAACCCTGCGAGCTTCACCCCGCTTGCTCTCGCCAAGAACAAGTTCGAGGTGCTGCTGTTCCTACACGAGCACCACCCGGAAGCCTTCACGCCCGACTTCGTGCGAAGCGCCCGTCTGCCTATCACGGGACTATTGACGCCAAGCGATGTCCAGATCCAAAACTGGTTGAAGCTACACTACCCCGTGTCAGACATCTCCCAACTTGCAGGAGGGCTTCCTGAAAGAGTGGCGCAGCAGATCGCGAGGCAACAGGCGAAGACCTGATCTCACCACTGTTCAGCAACTGGCCGGACGGGGCCCTGGTGGGGTCAACAACGCTATGGCGATCGTGATGAACCATATAATGGTGAGGGTGAAGCATGGTGACGACGATCAAGTGCTGTGGAGCTCATTTTTGCGTGTTTTCGATTCATATATCGTGATTTCAAACAAATCGTGCAATTTCACTACGCAGATGTTGGTTGCCATTCGTGATAGCACTTATTTGAAACTTTTGGCCAGCACGGGCACACTCTTGTCAAACTAAATCAGAGCTTCCTCTTACTCTGACAAACGTAGTGTCTCGAACCACCCCATCTGCCGAGAACACGACGTCGCCAACCCGAAGAGCGTTGGCACAAAACAACGAGTTGCGCTCGGAAAACTGGACGCCGATAGACTCAGCCAAGGCAACAACCACCTTCCGGCCTAGAGTCACAGCTTCTCTGGGCCCGCCGAATACGACATGCTTGATACGATCTCCGTAGCACACAAAACCAGGTATAGGAGCTAGCATATCCTCGAGTTCGGAGGCGTCTTGGGATCCGGTAGTCACCAGGTCAAATAGAACGGCTGCCCGTCCATTTCATCGAGCGTCTTCTGCTGCTCATAATCGTCGGTCATATCTGTCAAAAACCACTCCAAAGCACGAAAGGTATCCGGACTCGACGTTTTCCCCAGTCCCATATCCTCGCATGATTTCGAGTAAGTTTGCACTAGCACTCGAAGATCTAAGAGGATAACTTTGTGAAGCCGCTTCAGCAACGAACAATCGCTTTTCCAATAGAGCTTGTGACTTTTTGTCGACCGAGACGCCAATTCGAGCGGTATTCACCACAAACTGAGTGAAGCTTGGACTTGTGTCACAAAGCTCGCGGACAGGAGTGAGAGCGGGAACCGTGACAGCAGGGTGGTCCGTTCGATGAAACCTCTGCATCAAGTAAATGACGCGTGAAGCTTCCGCAAAGATCATGTTGCGCGTGCGAATAGACGAGCTAGTGATCTGGTCAGGAGCTGAAAACTCCGTAGCTAGCCCCTGCAAGCTCACAATGAATTTGCTAGCGTGATGCGCATCGTCGGCTTTGCAGTGCACAGGGATGCTAGTATCTCTCAAACGATTAAACACAGCCGCCGCAGATCGTCTCAAGGAGTCCTCCAAAACAGAAACGCCAATTTGCCCGTCATTTGCTGGAATCTCCGCGCCCACTGCAGCAAGTAGCTGCTTTAGTATTTTGGATTTTTCCGCAAGCTCATCATCTCCCGTTGCTATTGCCCTCGGTGCTTCAGTTGATTGACCGCCCTTCGCTTTGCCCTTCTTGTTCTTTTTGTTTTTCTTTTTGCACCTTTTCGTCTTCTTTCCTGCATTCACGGCGGTGTTCAAGCTTGGGTGTTCCACGTTCATCCGTTCGACTTGCTCAGCTAGAGCATCCACTGGAGTAGAAGGCAGTTCGATGCTACTAGCTTCATCGTCCGTCTTTTCGATAGCCAAAAAAGATGAGAACACGCAGTATCTTCGTTCGAGGTCCACTGGGGAGATCGCAAACTTTGACTGGATCACTTCGGCTAGTTCCGTACAAATTGCTCTGAAACGCCTACCATTCACCCGGTCACCAACCCACGGATTCGGATTGCCACCAGGCATTGCGCTCATAGCTACTTCACCACTCGGCTGCATCGCATCTAACACTCGAATCACAGTTAGCGTCACGAGCTGCCCGTCGTCCACACTCCGCGCCTCATCTTCGCCCAAAATGTTGCACATTTCGGAGAAGATATCAGTCAGGTTATCGTGGAGTATCAGCATATCTCGAGACAATACGCGGGTCTCGAACAGTTCTTCTGAGCAAATGCGGGCGGCGCTAGTAAGCAAATCCCTCGACGAACCAGCCCGTAAAAACGACGTATCGCCCTTAGTCAATAGCCGAAATATCTTGGACACATCCTTCAAAAAGAACACCGGTCTTCGCTTCATCTTGCCGGACCCATTGGCTGTGCGATCTCCTCGAATTGTTGCTTCTAGTGCAGTAGCTTTCAGGGATGAACTCAATAGGTACGTGCGGTAGTAAGCGCCACGCGTAGCTGCAGCTCTGGAAGGCGTGAAAATCATTTTATCGTAAATATCCAATATTTCCTCAACAAACGGCAACTTCGAGAGAAACCCTTCGACCACCAGCGCGTTGTAGAGATGCCCAAAGAAATGCAACTTCGACGTTACCACAATCAGTTCACTTGCCAAATCCAGGTACTCGAGATGGTGATCCAGCATCATCAGGCCCGCCACTATCGGGTTCGTGTGAGCTAGATGGGAATCCTGGCCCGACCTTCGAATAGCCGTGGCATAGTACTGATAAAAGCAGTGAAGCTGCTTGTTAACAGCCTGAACTGCTCCCTTAGCCACGGTCACATCGAATTTAGTCGTGAGATCTGCCGCGTGCTTCAAGGTTAACTTCGTATTACGACCGAGTCCTCCATCTCCTTGCAACGCAGCGACTGACTTTAACCAGCAAATACACGAAAACACTGGAGAGATGGTAATATCGCGAGACTTGAAGAACTTGTCCATTGGCTCCACGAAATACCCAGAACGATTCCAGTCGGGGTCTTCAGTGGGCTCGTACGTGCGAAACGTAGTCACCTTAGTGTAGAGGAGCGTGTTGTACAAATTCGGCAACTGCTGCATGAGAAACATCACCATGTTGTTCGAGTCAGGGTGCGCATAGTGTGGAGTCCGCTCCTCGTCGTAGCTTTCGCCAAAATGACCGCGCGGGACGTTGATTCTGTACCGAAGATTAGATGCCGGTGGATTACTCGTCTTGCAACGGCGACTGCGTCTTCTCCATTTACTGGCTCGGATTCCAGAACGCGCAGTGGCAAGCTTACAGTAGGTGGATCCTGCTCTGTTGCTTGCATTCATTTGTGGGAAAGTATGTAACGCTTATCTTTTTTTCATGATGCGCAGTGCGTGCCTCTTTCTGGGAGGGGTCAGTGCCGGGTCATCATCGGGACTGCCGGGTCATCATCGGAACGAACGCCACTGTGGTTGTTGGCAGCGGGTCGTCGACGGATTAAGGCAGTTTCCGCTTTGAGTATCATTTCGTTAGTACCGTCAATTCCTAATGTGTGCCGTGCGGTAAGATAGAGCAGCAAGCTAAGTTGCAGTCTTGGTAGGTACATGCTCCCTTCTTTTTTTAAAAGGAAATGCACGATCAACAGTTCGTAAAACATCCTAGCACTCGAAACAAATCTACACCTCTTTGATGTACTTCTGCATCGGATTGTGTGCAATCATATCAAAAAGTAACTTACGATCGAAAAGAGACAGCGAGTACGAAAACCATCAGTACATTCAACTTGTTGGGGGACTGGCCTAACATGTAAGCAACACGGTGAATGCACACGAAAACAA
>NW_009258157.1:4115-11316 GCF_000149755.1 Phytophthora sojae
AGTTTCTCGAAGGCTGGAGTTGACGTTGTCACCAGGTCCAAGTAAAATGGGTACCCCTTGAGTCTGTTGACTGCAGCCTCGACCTTGGGGTCATCAACGTGAGTGCTAATGTACCACTCCAAAGCGCGAAAGCTGGCGGGGCTTGATGCTTGGCCGAGGCCTATGCCATCACGAGCAGTTGAGTACTTCCGTACCATGCCTCGATAGCCCATCGGCCCATGCTCTTCAAATGGCACCTTCAGCAGGCGCTTCTCCAGCAAATCCAGAATCTCGCGCACTTGAGGCTTCCTGTCGATAGAGGCGCCGATCTGAGCGGCGAGCAGGACAAACTCGATAAACTTTGGAGTTATTTCCCACAGGAGTCGCACAGGGGTCAAGCTCAGGGGCCGTGACAGCAGCGTGGTCAACACGGCAGAACTTCTGCAACAGGAAAATCGTCTGCGAGGCATGGGCGAACACGGCAGCTCGAAGTTTCCCCCCGCTGCCAACACATTCCGCAACGGTCAGCCTAAAATCAGTGGCAGGTCGCGATGCGCCTTGCGACGGCTACTCTGCTCCTTCGCGTCGGTGCTTCCACAACAACCGTTCTGGTGCGTTCGTGCTCGAGAACTGAAAGTATTTCCTTGCAAAACAAAGTAAATGCATCCAAAGAGTAACCATGCTCGAATATTTAGTGAACTTACTCGACAACCGCTGACACACCAGGCGTAGGTGATAGTCGCGAACGTTTGCAATGGTGCGTAGTTAGATGAGTTGATAGATACTTCATGAATAGTAGATTTCGCTCATTGCAGCAACTCGCCCGGCACTAAGACAGCGAATATAGACCACGAGGGCGGGGACTGCCTCAGGAACCGAGCGCGTGCTACGAGAAACGAAATCTGAGGGTAGTGCCAAAGAAAATGTAGCCCCTTTCAATCAGTGCGAAACGCTGAGAGTTTCAGACCCGTTCGGAAATATCTCGATGTGTTCTTCGTAGATGCTATTTGCACCATCTGCTGCACAATTGACGAGTAAGCGCACACGATGAAGTGGCTTTCATGATTCTAACCAATGTATTCATGTACCTATCCCAGCTTTCGCGAAGCCCTGGTCCGTACATTATCGAGCTATCTTTTGATTATTTGACCTGTATCTTCTTATGCAATATGTAACGAGTCCAATCGTGCTCAGGGCCTGAGCCTCAGGCTTGCTTTTCAATTAGGACTCCGTGTACCGCACAATCGACGAGTAAGCACACCCGATGAAGTAACTTCCATTATTCTAACCATTATTATCATGTACCTATCCCAGCCTTCGCGAAGCCCTAGTTTTTTCCGAACCCTGGGCTGAAGTCAACAACCATACAAGCGGCCACAACGATGAACTTGCGAGGACCCCGTCGGGGAGACCGGGTCCTCGCAGGTGTTCCCCTTCATGATGTTCACAAAACTAGCCGCCTAATTGCGCAGCGCCAAATCATCGAAGGGCTTGTGCTTCGAGCCATGTCTCGCCGCTGTAGCCCAACATCTTGTTCATCCAGTGCAGTTCACATAGTCATGCTTGGGTACCGTCATGTTGCCGTAGTCGTCCAGTAGTAGCCGCATGAATCAAAGCGTGACCTGTATTGAATTGAGTCTTGTTTCGAGTGCACACTATGCTGGCTTTGAGTTGATTCCTGTATACCTCATCACTATCTTCATCACAATTATGGCTCTAGCATCAGTACGTCTGCAGCAGATGCCGCCAAGGCGGCATCCAGCTTGAGCCCAACCGGAGCTTCTCTTGCAGCACTCGTTTCCACAGCCAGTGCATCCACCTTCGACAGTCGCTATGGACGACACGCAGAAGGTGGTGGCAGTCACCGACGAGACCGGTCGACCGCGCAATCTTGAGCCACACTTGAACGCTGTCGCCATCTCCGCTCTGGAACGCTGTAGCCGATTGACTTGCACCTCTACGACGGCGACGACGAAGACCTTGACGAAATGCTGAAAGCTTACATGCCCACGTCACCTGGAGCAGCCACCCAGCACGACGGCGTGTTCTTGTAGAGACGACAGCCCATCCATCTCCTGCTCGTGACGTCAGAGCGTCGGAGCGCACTCAGCTTGTCTGCCTCAGCATCAACAGCGACGCTCGAGTCGCAGACGAACCCTCCCGCGGATCCAGCCAGCCTCGGATCGCAGAGACGAGCGCAAAGCCACACTGATTCTGCCCGCAATGGGTTTGTAGCTGGCGTGCTGTGCTCACGACACAAGAGCAGGCAAGGACAGCCAGCGGCGCCCTTCCTCGCGACGTCGATGCCCTCTTGTCTTGTCTTGTCTTGAAGCAGGAGTCTGCGACCAAGGTACGGAGCAACAAGCACAGCAGCACCGCGCTGTGCTGCGACAGCACGTCCATCAGCACAGTGCTTTGCCAGATCCAACTTGGCTCGCCGTCCTGACGACACGGAGCTTCTCGGCAGCTGCGCCAACTGCACGGGACACGATCACGGCCACGCACTTGCTGGTCAAACTGTCGAGTTCTGCCGGCAGCGCCACAATCACGCCTTCCTGCCTCGATCTTGCGCATTTCACCGGCGTTCTCAGTCGCATGAGGCGCTCCCTGATCCGCTGAAGCCATCGTCGAGCCTGGGCAGTCCCTTCCCCGCCATCACCAACAGCTCATCTAAAGCCGGTGGCATTTACAGGGAGCCATCCTTGACCAGCAATTGCGATCCTTCGTCCCACAGCACCCTTTTAGCACATTAAACCGGCAGCGATGGCTTCGCCTGAATGCCATCAACTCCGTACAGCACTTCGTCGATCTTGGCCAGAAAAATTGCAGGGGTTGATAGTTCACCTCGCCGCGTCATTGGCGTAACCACGAGAACTGCAGCCAACGGAGTCAATCCTTGCTCGTAGACGACAGCACATACACCCACGCGCTTGTCTTGGTCATCCGTAGCTTGTCATGCCGGGTGCAACACGTCCGCGTTGCTGGTTTGCGCACACCGTAGAAATCGAGCAATCACCCGACTTTCGGCCGCCATACATTTTAAAGGCAAGTGCAAGGCTCTGTCGAGCCAAACGCGGGGCACTTATATGGCGGGTGTGCTTGAGAAGGCCGTTTTTAGCGTGGCGGCATATTCACGTAAAAATAGTGATCGCTTAGCCTGCGCCGTTGCTAGTAACCGCGGCATAAATCTTTTGTGTCGTCGGTACTAGCTGTGCCATGAGGGCCCATGCTGCATTCTGGGCCTTCGCCAATGCACAGGGCACCATGGTGAGTGTGAAGGCAATCGCTGCGAGCGCGACGAACGACCCTCAGAAGGCATCAGATTGGCTAAAAGATACTTAAAGTAAAGCAGGTCGGTACTATCGCCGCTGGTGGAATGCCTTATCGCCAGAAGAAAGAGGCGTATACTTTAACGCGCATGACGACCCAACATTTCCTCTGGACGAGTCCCACAAAGGAATCTACGATGAGCGGAAGGACCGGGTCCCAGCAACTGTCCCTGTGACGTAGCCTCAATTGGTATCCAGCTACTGCTTCCCAAAAGACCACACCCAGATCGCCGCGGTAGATAGAGCTCTACTGAGCAAGATCGCTCGGTACAAGGAAGCTCATGCGATCCGTAGGCGAGGCTGCAGCAGCGCGCAGTATCGGGTGTAGTTAGCCGACTAAACCGCAATAAATTTAAATTTAAATCGGTACAAGGAAGCTAGACTAGCTACGTCGCTGCACTGCGTACGAGCGAGCTGTTTCGCATCGCCCAAACATGTAAGGCATCGGATGTGGTCAAGCATACGTTAAGGTCGGTCTCAATGATCCTGGACTGCCTAATAAACGACGTAGGTTGGCAGGTGCCCGGAGACAGTCGGAGCTCGGTTGTTGGTGCGATTCAAAAGGCGGCTACAGCGATCGAAGCTGTAACAACTGATGCCTTGTTGTCATCGGAGGATGATGTGTACGACATGATGGACAAGTGTCGCGAGTGCGAGGCAAACGCTTGGCGCAATTGCAGCAGATCTCGAAGTCTAAAGCTTCTCTGAAATCTACTTGACGCGGGACAAGCATCCAGGTAAAATGCAACAGTTTTCAGCGTTAGGGTAGCTCGAAGTGGAGGACGCCATCTTGCATGTGTCTGCCAACACGCCGGGAGATGGTAGCGAGGAAGTCGAAGCTGGCGATAGTGCTATCCACTCGACCAAGAAAAGCAGTGCAAAACGCCGTCGAGCTCGGAGTAAATCTAGCAGCTAGAGTCCATTAATAAAACTAGGCACCCCGTTCGATCTAATAAATAATAGACAGAACCTCCGGCGTGTTGACGTCGAGTTGAGGACGCTCTAAAGGATGGCCAAGACGGTTCACACACCCGTGGTGCTCATTTGTGCAAGGCGAGTTTTCTGTCACTGTCAGCGACTCACTAAGCAGGGGAAGCTTCTCTCTTCTCTGGCGGTTGTCATGCGGAAGGACTAGGCAACCTGCCCTCCTTCACCCCTTCAGTTTATCCCCTAGGCGCTTAAGTTCCCTCCGTAGTCGTTCGTTCTATTCTCAGGTTGTCAATTTAACACCAAGGCAGTTGGTTCAGCTCAGGTGTTTCAGTTCAGATCCAAGGCTCTCTCCTCCGCCGGCCATGAATTTGCTTCACCAATGCTGCGATGTTTTAAGGTGATTAGTGCTGAGTGGTTGCGAACAGGCGCGTGTTCCTATTAGGGGGGGGGCAGAATTGCCCTGTTTGCGAGTTGCATTTTTTGCACCATTTGCGGATGCATATACTGTAGTTACTTCACTTGGTGCCCGCCATCACGTACGACAGTCAAAGTGCCATTTTAACTCGCTGTCTCAGCACCGCTGCAGGGAGTAAATGCGGGTAAAGTAGAAAAGCGGTCTCCCAGCCAAAGCGCAGCAACCTTGTTATTTTGTTAGTGTGTGCCTAGGTCGAGCAGGATGCAGTCGATGAGCACCGGCAACGAGAAGCCCAAGAGCGATGATCATCTGAGGCCGTACATGACTGGGATGAAGAAGCCGAAGGAGGGTGGACTGCAGGTTTCCAGCTCGGTCGCGAGGTTCTCTAGTACGAAGGCGTTGTCGTACGAAGGGCTGCTGTCGGAAGAGGAGCTGGCCGTGTTGAGAGCCATCGTGGCTCGAGAAGCGGGGCTGGTCGAGTTGTTGCGCTGCTGCTGCGCGTTTGAGGACGACCAGAGTGTTGAGCTGCTTGAGGCCCTCATACGCGTTCGAGAGCTCTCGCTAGCGACTGTGGATGCGGTGGCAGGGTGGCGACGACGCATGATCCAGATCCGCCCGTTCCTGTGGCGAGACGTCAACTACGTGCTCAAGATGACCTGCGACCTCGACTTCGTGAGCAAGAGCCAGCTCGCCACCGCTGCGATGGACGGAGTGCGCTTGCCTCGTCGAAACCCGTTCTCGACGATCGGGGGCCTGGACAACAGCATGCGCGTCTTCTGGGCCATCGAAATGCCCCAAGAAGAGGACTTGTCCGTGCTACTGGACTCGGCGTCGTTCGCACCCCGTCGACGTGCCGTCCAAGATTCGGCTCGCGGAGTGCTTTTTGCTCTACGAAGAGCAGCGCTACGGTAAGTTTTCGAGGGCGCAAGCTGCCGCCGATCACCGGTTGAAGGAGTTGGTGCAGAAGGAAGCGGAGTTCGCGTCCAAGGCGCGCTTTGGCGCTGTGGAAGAGTTGAAGAGTAGCTGAACAATCAGATCTTGACCATAAAGTACCTTTTGATCCATTGAAAAGCTGTGTAATTTAGAGTCGTACATCACAGAGTGGTTTGCTATGGGGACACAACTGCGCTAAGAAAGCTCCATTATAGGAATAAGTCGAGTGCTCGTCAGAAGATAATGTTAATAATGCTTTCCACCATCTTCCGGGGCTAATGTGCGTATTTCCTTTGAACTCACGAACAAACTTACACTATTCGATTGCAGCTTGTCATCCTTGGTAATGTATCGAGCGACAGCCCCCCCCCAGCTACTTACTGAGTTAACAGCAAATGTCCCCACGACCGATGCCTTGTGACCAGGGCGGGCTACCAGAATATCACTGATACTAATACTGCTATAGGTCTATCACCTGCGACGAGCCAATATCAGTGATAGAATAAATATTTGCGAAAATCGCGGCTAGCAGTGATAATATCACTTATATTTTTCAAACGTTCACCAGGGACAAAATGTCCGATATCCTTCGCCCCCGCATTCGTCGTCTTCGCCAGTATTTGTTTTTCATCTTTCCGTTATCTCCATCTACTCCATAATGATGTTGCCATTGGCACCAGCCTATGTTAGCAATTTGCCATTGCGTGGGCTTTGGCAAGTTGTTGGAGTAAGGAAACTCTTCGAGTTACATCAAACCGACTACATGTAGTTACTATAACCACCCGGTCGGCTTGTGTTGTCGGAGCCTAATCACACATTGTTTTGTCGTTTAAGGCTTGATCTTGCAAGCGTCTGGCGTGTAGGTCTTGCTAGATCTTATTAGCAAACTTACTTTTTAGCACAGCGTACGGATACCTCGTCGGCAATTTGGTGATGCAGCTCAAGCCATGTTTGATAGTACCAGTACTATCACGACATTGGTTTTTCATAGGAGAAGTAGGAGAGGGAGAAGAAGATGTAGCGGGTAGTAAGTAGGATTTCAGGTGAAATACAGCACTACCTATCTCGCCGGCGTCGCTATAAACGACGTGCAGGTGTTCAACGGTAGTGATGGGCCTTTGAAGGCCAAGTCACTCATTGATTCGCTTGGTCAAACGATGGAGGAGGCGCTCGTCGTGACCGTGCTACGGACAAGAGGGCGGGAGGAAACGAAGGATGAAGCTGATGAGAGTCCAGCGAAGCGACACAGAACCGCTGGCGTTACGGAGTGGGTGTGGCGAAAAGAGGAACCTGTCTATTCTGTGCAAGATGGCATCATGGCTTTCGTGAACCGTGAGCACGCGGCGCTACAACTTCAAGAGTTCCACGCAAACAACTATAATCGCGCAAATATCGGACTTGGTGGTGAAAATTGGGTGGTCCCCTTGGTGGACACTGTGTTTGGCATCGGGAAAACAAGGTTTGGTGCCGAGTACATTCGGAGATGCCAACAAATGTGGGCTGCTCACCCCAACCGAGGGAAAGACAGTTTCCTGGACACGTTGACGCAGTGCCACACGATCCAGATTCAGTTTTCCCGAACGGACCTCCTGGATAGCGAGTTGAAGTTAATTCT
>NW_009258157.1:11417-13826 GCF_000149755.1 Phytophthora sojae
AGGCCAAGTCACTCATTGCTTTGCTTGGTCAAACGATGGAGGAGGCGCTCGTCGTGACCGTGCTACGGACAAGAGGGCGGGAGGAAACGAAGGATGAAGCTGATGAGAGTCCAGCGAAGCGACACAGAACCGCTGGCGTTACGGAGTGGGTGTGGCGAAAAGAGGAACCTGTCTATTCTGTGCAAGATGGCATCATGGCTTTCGTGAACCGTGAGCACGCGACGCTACAACTTCAAGAGTTCCACGCAAACAACTATAATCGCGCAAATATCGGACTTGGTGGTGAAAATTGGGTGGTCCCCTTGGTGGACACTGTGTTTGGCATCGGGAAAACAAGGTTTGGTGCCGAGTACATTCGGAGATGCCAACAAATGTGGGCTGCTCACCCCAACCGAGGGAAAGACAGTTTCCTGGACACGTTGACGCAGTGCCACACGATCCAGATTCAGTTTTCCCGAACGGACCTCCTGGATAGCGAGTTGAAGTTTAATTCTGATATGGCCGACGCTGCTTTCGTGGAGCAGATCAGTTATTTCTTCGAGGAGAAATACGACAGATTACCCGGTGCTCTCACTCCCCAGTCGCTGCAAACCAATTCAGGTCTGGTGTCAGTCTTCAAACGTTTGACGAAAGAAGTTGGGCCACTGTTCATCGTGATCGACGAAATCGGCGCGGCCTTCGACGCTGTCAAGCTTGGTGACATCGCCAAACGAGAATGCTTCGTGGAATTCTGCACACAGACCCTTTGGCCGTTGTTTCCCAACAAGAAGTTATTTTTCTTGATTGCTGTCGCGCAACGTTCCTGAGCTACGTCGGTTTGAGACCAACCGCATGCGTTGAAATGACAAACAGCCCTGTCGATTTCCAAAGACTCAGCCTCAATCTTCTCCGGTCACCTGCAATCGAGGAAATTATTAAGACGACGTATTGGGACAAGGGGAAGACGGAAACCATTCAGCAGCACTTTAATCTCAGTGATGGCGAAGTGAAGAAGAGTGCTGACCATCTGTTCAAGACAACATTCGGACATCCACGATCACTACTTCGCGCTTTCAAAGTTTGCCAATCCGTTGAGGAACTTAACTCGTATGATGCGCCTTTCCAGTTGGTGGAAAGAACGAACTGGCAACGGTTTGGCGAACGCTTGCGGAATTTCAAGGAGCCACTTCGATTTTTGATGACTGCTCTACTCGCTGACGAAGCAGTAGACCTAGGACAAAGGTGGAGAGACCAGGGCGGCAAAGAAATCACATACGACGCCATTGTGGATATGTTTGGAATCGCATGGGAAGGAGAATCGAAGACGGCGAGGCTGCATATACCACAACATATCCAGCACGCGGCACTAAGTTCCTTCTACCCGTTCAGAGAACTTCTTGAAAGAGCTGCACCAGCACTTGGTCGGGTGGCAATCGATCATCCTGACGAGTTCGAGCTGCTTTGCATGACGCGGTTCCAGGAGGTTTTTGACGAGGAGAAACGTCCGAGCGACGTACTCTCCGAATTTTTCGCAGATACATCTTTTGGGCGCACAAAGGTGAAGTTCGCGAAGATCACATATGAAATGCCGCAAGTAACATCGAAGGGAAAGAAGCAGTCGTCGTTAACCGAAGCCACCGCGCATCCGGGAGATTTGAAGGCGTTGCTGATGGAGATCCACGGCCTTGCGCTCGAAAACGGACAATTGAGCCTGAAGCCGCTTCCGAAGTCATCTTCGCCCGACATCCTGCTGATGACGACGTCGTCAGGTACCATGGTAACAGTTGGACTCGCCGTTAAAAACTATGCCAAGTCCAGCAAGGTCGGTGGGGAAACCATACGTGAGGAGTGCAAGAAGTTTAGCAAGGTGTGCCTGCAGTTGCCCAAGTCCTCGCTTCCCCGACTGAACGTTCTCATTTTGTGTGCAACGGCCTACACCTTCCACAATGAAACGTTTCAAGGTGCCAAATTTGCCGTATATTCGACTGAAGACTCGAAGGACGACCGCGCGGGCATCGATGAGGTTATTCTGCTGGATTTATCTACGCGAGGTAATCGTGGCGAGTTTTTCGGGATTGCCGGTATCGACGAGCTAGAAAGGACGCTAGAGGCAGTTGTTGTTGCGAAACCCTCAGTGGACGTTGTCCAGACTGCAAACCAATAGTACGACTTTTCGTCGGCTGGTGGTTATGGAGACTTCTTTCATGGTAGAGGCGAAGGGATCTGCGGCCCGAAACTCGAAGAGCGTGGAATTAGCTTGACGTCGTTGACAGGGGTAGTGAGATGGTGACTGACTCATACAAACCACATGGGAGTGGTAAGGCTACAAGAACCACGTGATGATGTGCTCGTGTTGAAACTGCGTTGACACAAGTGCTGCATTTCTTACGTGATAATCGCAAATGCAAAGCTCAACAATGGGTGTGAAGT
>NW_009258158.1:0-2918 GCF_000149755.1 Phytophthora sojae
GGTTTGTACTCAACCCGGAAGTTATATTCTGCAAATAATGAGAGCCATCTCGCCATCCGTTGCGAGATGTGCGGCGACTTCACAGCCGTCCGCAGTGACGCGTGGTCCGTATAGACCACGAACGGTTTGCTTACGAGTAGATACAATCGGAACTTCGCGAGTGCGTACTTCATGGCAAGGCGTTCCTTGTCATGCACCGGGTAGTTGCGCTCAGCTGGCTTCAGCTGACGCGATTGGTAGTAGACCACACGATCACGACCCTCGTGATCGTGATGCATCAACGCATATCCGATTGCGAAGTCGGATGCGTCGCACACAACGTGGAACGGGTGATCTTGGTCGGCCACCGCCAGGATCGGCGCCTCAGTCAAGCCCTGCTTGACTACATCGAAGGCCTGCTGACACTCAGCAGTCCAAATCCACTCGGCGTCCTCCTTCAGGAGCTGTGACAGTGGGCGTATCATGCCCGCGTAGTCCTTCACGTATTTGCACAAGTACGTGGTCAAGCCAACTGCCGCAGTTCCTTGACGTTCGGCGGCGTCGGTCACTCATTGATCACTCTGACCTTCTCAGGGTCAGGGCAGACACCGTTCTTCCCAACGTGACACCCGAGCACGGGTATCTCGCTCGCCCCGAAGATGCACTTCTTCATGTTCGCATAGAGCTTGTGTTTGCGCATGAGCGCAAACAGCTTCCGGAGATGCACCTTGTGCATCTCAACATCGCTCATCCCGTCGGCAGCCCGGCTGTGGACGAACACATCGTCGAAGTAGCTCGGTGCAAAGTCGCGCACCGAGCGCAACAAGTGCGTCACGCACCTGTTGAAGGTCACAGGAGCGTTCTTCAGACCCTGCGGCATCACTAGCCACTCCCAGGGCATGCCGCTCGTCGTGCTCACGGCCGTGAGAGGGATATCGCTCTCACGCATGAGGATCTGATAGAATCCATCGCGCAGGTCAAGAGCACTGTAGATAGTGCTCCTGGCCATCGAATCGATGATGACATCTTTTCGCGGTATCGGTGTCTGCGCCGGTATCGTCGCATCGTTCAGCTTGTTGTACGCATGAACGATGCGCCAACCGCCCTGTGGCTTCTTGACACAGAACGTCGGAGCAGTGTGCGGGGATTCTGATTCCCGCACTTGTCCAGCTTTGCGACGACTCTCAAAGAAGTCGTCGATCGCCTTGACCTGCTCTCGCGGCAGTGGCCACTGCCGCGTGACACAGTACTTCGTGCCCGGTACGAGATCAATCTCGTGCTGGATTCCCTTGTCCTGCGGAAGTTCCGCAGGGATCTCTTCGGGAAGCACGTCCGCGTACTCCCGTAAGATCTCGTAGTAGGGACTCGTCCCAGCTCTGCTCTTCAAAGCGCTCCTTCTTCGTCTTCGCACTGAGAGTGTCCTCGCTCTCAGTGGTGGTCTCCATGAAGAACTGCCTCAGTTCTTCATTCTCGCTCTTCGTTCTCTCGGCGTCCGAGAGAATGCATATTTGCTCGATGCGTCCATCATGCAAGTCACGCGCGAAGCGCTTCCAGCTCATGACTGGAAGCGAAGTGCTTGCGTCGTAGGATTAGCGAGAGTCAGCTCCCTGTACCGAATCCGGAGGTACGCGTCAAGACGTTCAGCGTCTCGACGTCCGGCTTCTCAGCCTCGGTCTGCCCAGCAGACATTTCTTGTAGCGTCTCGGCCCAGGCCGAGACTTGCGCAGCGGTCTTCGCATGCGCCGTCTTTTTGTTTTGCGGAGCCCGGCTCCGCTTGGTTCTTGACCTCGTCCAGGCCCAGCCGTGGACGGGTTTTCTTCTTCAGTACCGCCGGCGGGTACATCCCGCGGGCGAGCGACTTCAAGCCCGGCTTGGTAGAACGGCGCTTCGTCGTGCAGCCCGGCTGCACGACAGCATGCAAGTTTTTTTTTCGGTGCGGGACGTTTGCAACCGTCCGCACCGCCTGCAGCGTCGACTCCCGGAGCCGACACGCCATCTTCACCTCGACGCCTGTTATAGGCGGAGACCCTTTCGGGGCTGTTGTCCTTTTCGATGCCTTCGCAGGTCTTCCTTGGTCGTGTTTGCCGCCTCCAATGACGGTGTCGTCGACAGTTGAGAAGCGAAGGACACACTGGCCAAACAGACAACTCCGGTGGATCTTGGATCTGCACTTGAAGGTAGTTCACTAGGAAGGTTTCGGATCTGGCCAATATATTACTCCAGTCTTACAACCAACACCAGCTCTACTACCGCTAACCTCTCTACGCCGTGTAAGGCCAATGTCGTTCCCGTTTCCAGGCGAGGGAGGAAACGCTTGCGATGTACAAGGCAAATTCGGTTCTGATTTATGCTTAAGTTCGTTCTATCTCAAAGTCCTATCACCATGTGGATCCTATCATCCCATCTGTGCTTACCGACTCTATGGGCTCCCATTATCTTCATTGCGTGTCAGCTGCTTGCCCGTCGAGTCGTGTCCACAGCTTCCTGATTACGCCTGAATTCAGAACCACGTTGGACCTTGGATCTTGCATCCTGGATCCACCTGAGTCCAGATCCAGATCCATCTCAGTCTGGATCCAGCGCAGATCCAGATCCATCTCAGTCTGGATCCAGTGCAGATCAAGATTCATGTCGGATCTTGGATCCTGGATCCACCCGAGTCTAGATCCAGATCCACACGTTGGATTTGCGTCCTTTCACTGTCACTCTTCCGGATTTGTGCCGAGGTCCAGATCCGTCACTCGTCTCATCACTGCTATAACTCTTCTCCGGGAATTGCGCTTCTCCACAATCGCCTCCTGACCGTAGTTGACGCCGATCAACGGCGTCACTGCGGGCACAGTTAGCTACTTCTCCATCTTCCCAGGGCTGCCGACATGTCGGATACCAGGCGTAGTGCGTCCCATGCGTCGTCGGCCCGCAGCAGCCGCCGCGCGATC